>NW_019272037.1:4104496-4138679 GCF_002738345.1 Cucurbita maxima
AAAAAAAAAAAAAAAAAAAAAAAAAACATATATTATAAACACATTTGGGTGAATTATCCGTTTCTCTTGCAGTTTTTCTCATAAGCAATGGTGTAAACTTTTTAGTATCATGTAAGCCAAACTTGCCGAGGAATGTGTCAATATTGTGAGTACTTCGTTCTCCTTTAGGTTTCTACCAAGATTTGAGTCCTAGAAATTATTGACAATATTTCATTTTTTTTTTTATTGGGATCGTTGGGCTAGCTGATATTTTCAATCCAAGGGTTTGTCTTCAATGATGTGCTTCGTCCATCACCTACCTTATGGAAAATTCGGTTGATGATAAAGTTTTAGTTTTTTTTTAATTTTTTTATGTACTACCATTGCCCCCTTTGTAGGGTAGAAGATGGATGAGGTTGATTTGTACATGAGGTAGAAGAATATTTAGCCTTTAAAAATTTTCTCCAGAAGAAATTTTCATTTCTTCTTTGGGACGATATCTTCATATCTATTTTGTGAGAGGAAAGTATGATTCTTATCCTTTATAAAAAGTAGACCAAGTCCTCCCACAGCGGGGAAGTTTATGATATTCCATCGAACAAGGTGAAAAATCATATTTCTACAAATAGCTTCTGAGTAATTTTTCGCTATCGCTATCGTTGACCGAGGTGCATTTGGATCAACAAAATATACTTCTTGGTCAGAGATCTTTTCTCTTCTCTTTTGCAATTCCACCCGATTCTTTACAATCATACAAATTTTCTTTATCGTCTATATCTGTAGCCACTTTTTGTGGTATTTTGAATAGAGGCATGTAATAAGTGGAGAGGTTGGATAGTGTGCTTGTATTAGGGTGAGCCTTCTATCTTTGGAAGTATAACATGATGACCATGTTGACAATTTCCTTTCTATTTTTAAATAATAGTCTTTCATAAGTAAAAGAATTTGTGGTTTCCCTTTAAGAGTAATCCTAGGTACATATTTGATCATTCACTCTTTCTACAACCATATTGTAGGTAAATCTTTAGAATGTTTTTACCGTCTTGATCATGTTTTTTTGTAGAAGAGACATCAAATCAATCAAAGAAGAGGATGGGATAGTGGATCCTCTAGTCGAAGACCCCGTGTGGCATAGATCTTTCTTCTAATCTTTCATTTCATTGTTTGCCCAATGCGGCCATCCATTTTCTTGGAGAACAAACAAATGTATGCGTCGTTTAGGTTGTCATTAATACCTCCATTCTGGAAAGAAAAAAAAATCTAAAAACACTCCCACGATAGTCTCTCATAATGTTCCAACATTTTTTAAAAGTTTATGAGGTAATCGAGTTTTGTCGGAGCCTATCCCCCCTATGGAAAGTACAATGGGATAGCGGTCATATATAGTTCTTTTCAGTCTTTGGACATCGACGTTACTAAATTTTCCAAGTACCTTCTGTAGCCAGAAATATGTCGTTAAGTATAAAGGTAGGTGTAGGTGGAAATTTGTTGTTTGATTAGATATAGAGCCCATTAACTGAAGGGAAGGTCAATGAGTTCAGCCTCCCTTATTAAATTATTTATCTGTCTCATGCCTTGGACAACTTTTCCTCTGGATGTTTCATGTTCTCACAGGGAGATATTGAAGTCGTTAGCCAAAAGTCAATGGTCTTTCTTGATATCTTGAAGGGTCATAAATCCTTGTTATCCAAAAACTATAATTGTCGGCCTATGTAATGTGTGTGGTTAGGGTGTATAGAACTTTAGTGACTTTGGAGATAATCAGAGTTAGGAAATTAATATATCATTATTTTTCAGTTTAAAGAAAAACGAAAAAAAAAAAAAAAAAAAGCAATCATGACGTCTTCTAGCCCATTGCTATAATGCTTTGCACCTATTGTGCAACTCTACACCGTTGTTAAAGGTGGCTTATCATGAGTTCTCCGGTGCAAAAAGAAAACAGGTAATTGAATTTTTTGTCCCTTCATACTTGCATGGCTCGTGTTGAGCTTGAACTGCCCAACCTCCCCTTCGCAAATTGCAAATGGTAGGGTATCTTAGCAGAACAAAACTAAAAGAGGTTCGAACAACCCAACAATAGAGCAAGTATCAGGATCTCAGTTTGGTAGGATTAAGGACAAGGATCGATTATAAGCGATCACCAGTTGGAACCCTCAACGTCCAAGATGATTCCCTTAGAATAATATAAAGATAACCAGATAATTAAAAGCAGTGAGATGATACCAGAGCCTGCATGTTCTTTGTTGCTTCAGCCCCAGCCGATGCTGCTTCAGATGATTGAATAAAAGCTGTGGTTGGAATTTCACCAGCATCTAACCTCTGTATATCCAAGTAGAGATGTATGGTAAATCATACGACAAGATTACGAGGATTGTGTCATTTTTTTCTTTACCTTCAAAAGAACTTTTTATGCTGGATTCAGCCATTTAGGCATCAACTAATGTGTGACAAACAGCAGCAGCCACACAAATTTAGAGAAACATATTATTATTTTTACCTTCCTAAGAACTTCAGACGCTGGAATGAGGGCATCAAGTAATGTTCGATAACCAGCAGTAGCCCCGCCATACTTGCTAATTGCAGCAATGGAAGCTTCTAATGCTTCAGCCCCTGATAAAAAAAAAAAAAAAAAAAAAAAAAAAAAAAAAAAAAAAAAAAAAAAAAAAAAAAAACGCATTAGTCCAAAAGAAAATCTGACTACTTAGGTGAGAATAACTTACATTTTTGAGGGGTGATGTCATCTAGGCTGCTTGATTTCAATTTTGTATATGCTGCCTTGCAAAATATTGTATATCTGTTTGAGCAAAAAAAAAAAAAGTAATGGATCGTAAACTAATGATGAAGACCCATAAAAAGAGAGAGACAGGGTAAGTGACTACATGATCCCACTAGTTCCTCCCATAACCCTTCTAATGGATGATCCAATTTCATTCACTGTCTCAGCAGCATCGTTCAGTGGATAGCTGAGGATGGGTAGCAACTAAGGTGAGAATGATGATAATATTGCATAGTTGATTTTGGAATGAAAAGCACCCGAATCTAGAAATAAATATTTTGTTACTGAGATAAAGTTTAAAGAAACAGATAACATATGGAAACTTTTCAATAATACTCAAAAGCAAAGCAGATAATAGTGGACTCCAAACGGCAATTCACATGAGCAAACAAATGAAGTTATGAATTATTCACAATTGTAGACAAAGTTGAACCTACTTGGCACTTGCAATGACCCCTGAAGGCCTGCCCTAAGATGGCCATCAGCCTGCTTTTGAAGAACCCAAAGATTACCTGTGTATCCTCTCACTCACATAATCTCTACTGTCTGCCAATGAACGGCTCATTCTACATTTTCTCCCTGTGGCTAAACCTATCTGAAATACGTTTTCCAAAGACTCAAACTATTAAACTAATTTATGTGAAATTCTCCACCGCTTACAGTAAACCTAATCCCTAAGGCCACATGACCGTCCAAGCTGAAGAGTGGCTTTTCAACCCCTGGATGTAACCAACCCTCTATTTAATCATCTTTCCTAATTTTTCCTTGGGAAAAGGACACAGGTTTGGCTTTTGAGGGTCAATTATTGGATTTCAGAAAGCCGTAAAAGCTTATGTTCCTAGATCTTTTTACGCTGCTTCAGATGAATTGGGTGTTGTGAGAGACTACTAAGGTGGGGTAGCCATCCGAGGATGGGATATTCCTCCTTTCAGAAGGCAATTTTGAATTACATAGAAATATTGGTCAAGTTCAAAGGTCACTTACAAAGGAAGAGTCAATAAAATGCAGAACGCCCTTACTAACTAGGCTGCCTTTTGGAAGCTTGGGAGTATGTATCAAACTATAATTCCTTTGCATTATAAGGACAAGTGGTTTCTTGTTTTTTTTATTTTTTTTATTTTTTATTTTTTTACTTTTACTTTTAAGAAAATAGCAGGACGACTTAAAAACCATATAGATAAAGGTCCCCCAAAAAAACAAAATTCTTCTTCTGGAGGTAAGGAACTGCAGTACAACTGGATAGATATTTGAACGAGACATTATTTTTTAATGTGGTATTTTGGTTTGTTGATACATTTAAAGAATACCACACCTCTTTATGAACTAGTAAAAGAAAAGTGAAAGCCACAACAACCAAATTTGGCTACTATGTTTACTCGCATTACAAATTGTTAAACTATGCCATTGACATCGTCATCATATACATTCTCAAAGAGGGTAGTTTATAAAAATCCATTATTTTCCCCTTGTGAATCTCAAGGAGAGTGATTCAATTGTAAAGTCGCAGACTATTTTATGATTTGACCAGTCAATTAGCTTCTTCTGCCAAGCTTAAAAACTCCTTTAGGTAGCAGAATGCAATTCTAAACATCAGATTAGACAATAATAACATAATCATTCATTAGTTACTAAAGAAAACTATTTGATTGAAAAAAATTCTATGAAATTGATTGGCTATATCGGTATTCACTCCAAATAACGCCAAGAATCCTATTATGGTTTCATATAACTTCCACCAAATATATATATATTTTTCTTTTTTCATTGAGAGTTTAGTAATGGCAGGGTGCAAGACATTCTAGGCCTTTCGTTTTTGCATGATCTTTGGAAGAAAACGTCAGGAATCTAAAAATAAGTTAGACATACTAAGAAAAACTTCTATATTCCAATGAGAAGACTAAACCAGTTTAAGTGAGCATACTTGCCATTTTATGTCCTCAAGAACAGCTGTTGCACCCCTGAACATCTGTAGGAAAAATTGAAAGAATGAACTCTTCAGGATGTTTTGTATCATGATTCATAAATGAACAAGACTTAGGTTACAGTAATACCAACCGTTGACCCACAATCACCATCGCCCACTTTGCTATCCCATTCATTTAATGCGTCCTTGAGATTGATCACTGCTTTGGCAGCTGCCTCAATTGCAGCCTCTAGAATGAGGCCTTGTTGATTTAGTTGAAGGGGTCCACCAAATGTCTAATTAAAGAGTACAAATAGCTTTGAAATGTGGTAACTTTCTAAAACATTTATATAACATAAATTTGTCTCAGTTTAATTAGGGATTTTATAACCATACCTCCCCGTTCTTTGTAGCAAGAGCTGGTGGTGGTATTGGAACAGGTATTTTGGCAGGTGGGTGACTGCCTACAGTAAAGTACAATACCTCATTCAAATATCTATCCCATAGTAGAAAGAGTATCTAACCAAAGAATCATTAGAACAGAAAACATCCAAGTATAGAAGCAAAGTATATTTCACACTTGACACGGACCATCAGCACCAATGGGCCAACAAGGAGCCTTGGTTGCAGCATCCAACCGTTGCAAAACAGCTTGATCTGATTTCATGATGGTAATTGAAAAACCTGACAGGCATGCAGTTTCAGAGAACCTACCTTCTTCCTTTTGAAACTATCAATGAAAAGTTAACTTCTTGTTGAAGAAAAAAAAAAGGAACATTCTTTCACGCAGAAAGTAGCAAACCTGCCATATCAAGAGAAGTCATAAATGAACCAGTGTACACTCTGTCAACAGCCAACCCATGCTCTAGCTGCAACTTAGGAACTGCTTTCCCAGTTGCTATCATTAATTCCATCATTGGGGTAGCACCCAGTCTAAATTGAAAGGAAAAACGAGCAAATGAAGTCGTCAAAATTCTTACATCCTTGATGGTGCTTCATCACAAGATTCACAACAGAATAATATAATTCATATTCAAATACTACGACCAAGGTTTGAAATTGAATTGATTCTTTGGAGTACTATGCACTCAAATGTATGTTGCATGTCAAAATAATATGTGGTATAAAGACTGTTGGTTATCATTCTTTTTAGCAGTACCCATATATTGGACTTTATTTTATATTCACTTGATCTTTTATTTATATTGAATTTAGGGTTCAAATTGATGAAAAGGTTGGCACTCAAAGCTAAATTTATGTTTTGAATGATCCACTATAGTCATCAGATTTCAAGTTTACCAGAAACTCACAAAATTAAAAATAAAAAATAAAATAATAATAATAATATTAACACCCCAAAGAGTATTAACAACATAGGGAGAGAATTTTTTTTATTATTATTATTTTTTTTTTATTTTTTTTTTTATTTTTTCCCCATGAAAACAACTTAGGGAGATAGATTAAAGATAAAGGGGGGAATGGAGGAGAGGCAACACCAGAAGACGTAATGGAACTTGGCTATCAACACCAGAAGACGTAATGGAACTTGGCTAAGTCAAATCAACTACTAGATTTGTTACTGAATTAGTATGTGGTTTCTTCCAAGCCAATACACCAGCCAAAAGTTGTTGCACTAATCTTCAACACTTCTGTATCCTTCTGAAATTAGTGGCATATTGCACTCTTATCACACGCAAGACTAATGTAAGTTTTACAATAAATAAGATTTTTGACTTATTTGGTCAAGGATTTCTACTGCCTATAATTTTCAAATGTAAGAGTAAGCCTTAGAAAGTTCACAATTGAGCTACGTTATTTTTGCTCTAATGCTTGTTTTTATCCCCAGCCGAGCATTGAGATTGATGAATTCAAACAGCCTTCATTGAGAGAAGGGATTCTAGGCTTAGGATTTCGAAGTTGCCTGAGGGTAGGTTTCTCAAAGTTTTTTTTTTCTCATATCCTTTGCGCTCCTTCTCTTTCCACAGGGCCTCTGCATTCTCCTCTCTTTAAAAGATTAATTTCTAAGAAAGTGAAATGTTTTGTCTAGAAAGAGAGTGAACACTCAGGGTCGTCTCCAGAGACTTTTCTTTTATGTAGGCCGTAATGATGTGTTCTTTCAAGGAAGCAGGAGGAGGGCCTCAACCATCTTCTGTGGGAGTCCCATTAGTTTGATCCCATTGGAGTTGATTTTGGAGGACATTCAGGGTTGTTCTGGCTCGTAACAAAAGGGTATTGCTTTATGATTGAGGAGGTACTCTTGAACCCTCATTTTCACGACAAGGGAGGAGAGTTCAGTAGCAAGATTTGTTTTGCTTTTTTGTAGGGTATTTGGCTTGAGAGGAACTTTAGAATCTTTAGAGGGTCTAAGAGATCGAGTGAGGATCTTTGGGAGTTAATTAGATTTAACTCGACTTTGTGGGTGTCCTCTAATTGGCCTTTTCATAAGTATAAGCTTGGCTTTATTCTTTTGGATTGGGATCCGTTATTGTAATTAGTTTATGCAATTTTCTGTGGGTGTGCTTGTTTTTTGTATTCCCTTGAATAGTCTTTCATTTCTTTCAATGAAAATTCAAGAAGAAAACAAAAATCTATGAGGGAATAAATCCTACAAGTTTACCATTAAATAAACAAAGGATATAAATTTATAAAAGTAAAACCTACCTGACGGTAACTCCAAAACCTCTTTACTTCATTAAATGAGAAAGTCTCAATCTAATTGATTATCAATCCTATCAAAAACAACTATTCATTATATAGTTCAAGATTTTGATGTTTCATGGGAAAAGATCCGTAGCTTCTCTTTCCACTTCTTAGAAACATTTTTCCATGCACCGTCAAGTATATAATTTTATATCGAACCTTTATGACTGACAGGAGTTCCTTTACCTTGGCATCCCCTCTTCTTTTAATTCTCTCCATCAAAATTGTGCTTCTTACTAAATTTATTTATGACCTAGTGAGACAGATTTTCCTTAACTACTGATTGTAGTTGCCAAATATATTTATGACCTTGAGAGACAGATTTTCCTGAACTAGTGATAGCATTTAAATTCATCCATATATTTACCTCAGTGAGGCATAATTCCTTGTCATATTTCCTCATATACTAGAGGTGATTAAGACTTAAAGGCACAATAAATCTCAGCGACCAATGATTCGGAAACTGCAAATTCAGCTATTTATTGGATTATAAAAGCCATATATATACCAAAAAGATTTTGATACTTGCTAGGAGAAAAATTCGTAAGAACCCGTTTGGTAAACCATTATGCCAATTTATTTTAATTAGAAGACTTCTCCATCCCTCAATATTTTAAACCTTTTTCTAAAAAAAAAAACATTTCTGTTTCTCCTCCAGTATAATTCCAGCCAGAGACCAAAGTTTCCACACGGTGATAGAATTAAATTTCACATAATTTTATACGCGAAGAAAATTCTAGTGTCATATTGACAAATTTGACATTCTCAATAACATGATGGTTGTTATCATAAACTAGGAGGCACATAACAAAAAAGTAAGGTATAAATCTGTCGACCTACCCGTTAACCATGAGCACCACCCTATTACCTCGTGTTATTGGAACATAGTTAGTTTCCTGTAGATATTACAAAATTATTTAAGAACAAGAATGCCGGTAAAATTGAACCCAATTGTTCTTTTTAGGTAAAAAGAATTTTGAGATAACGAATGTACTCATAGAAATGTAAAATACAAGGTTATAAACTCTATAATGTATGTTTCGGGTACCCCTATATAGCAAGACAACGAATATGTGAATTATGGATTTCCATGTCAAAAGACTCGAAAATATATGTAGTCACAAACCACTAGTCACAAAGTTGATACATCAATCATGATATATAATCCGTTAATAATAAACACATTATTTTTCAGGAAGTAAGAAGACAGAATCAAGGCATACAATACAATATACTTTTCTTTTTTCTTTTAAGAATCTAAGCTTTCACCAAGAAAAATAAAGAAGAGTCGACTTCTAACAGTTAATTATTAACAATTGCTCCACAAACAATACCAACATTGTTCTCAAGGGTCTTGGGCAGTAGCTGAATATTTTGAAGAGTTCTGCCCGAAACAACTTAGCAGAAATCGAGCAGCATCAAATTGCCAGATTAGTTGATGGACTGATAAAAGACATCAAGAAAAAGGTAAATCTACAGCCAATTTATTACCTCATAGAAGTTGTGGCATTGGCAAGGAAGGTTGAAGACAATAGTTCCAGCAAGAAAATGGGAGTTAATACTAGAAGACTACCATGGGGCTGAAACAACAAGGGTACATGAGAAATGTGGCTGACACACAAAGAAATGGCAAACCGGTGGCCCCTCCACTAGTAAAACTGATAAAGAAAAAGAAGAGGCCTTCCAACGACCAGCAGCAAGCAAAGAATATTGATGGCATGGGCACAAAGAAATCCAACATCTATAAATGGCCAACTATGGATAAGTGCTTTGGTGTAGACAACAAGGATGTCTATCCAATGAATGCCCTCAAAGGAAACCATAGCCATTTCAAGAAAACGATCAAGATTATGAAGAGGAGGCCAAAGAAGAAGTTTCTTACGTGGAAGCCGATGATGGAGAGCATTTATCCAGCGTTGTCCGAAGAATATTACTCACCCCCACAAATGATTCTCATCCACAATGACATGCTCTCTTTAGGATGCGTTGCACTATTAATGGTAAGATTTGTTATGTGATCATTGATAGTGGGTGGAGTGAGAACATTATCTCATGAAAAGCCGCACAAATTCTCCACTTGAATACGGATCATAACCTAAATCCATACAAGGTAAGTTGGATTTGAAAAGGTGGGTAGGCACAAGTCAACGAGATCACAAATTACTGGATTTTATTCCCCTTTGCTTATACCACAATCTATTTGGGAGGATCTTTTGATGGACTTTGTATTAGACTTGCCTAGGACACAAAGGGGATACAATTCTGTTTTAGTGGTTGTTGGTAGGTAGAGGAAGGTGACAATTTTTACCTAGCATAAAACTTTGAATGCTCTTGCTATTGATAATTTGTTTGTTAAAGAGGTTTGATTACATGGTATTCCTAAGTCCATAGTTTCAGATCGTGATGTCAAATTTTAAGACATTTTTGGAGGACTCTTAGGAAGAAGTTTGGCATAGGTTTGAAGCTAAGCTCGACGAGCCACCCACATGAGGCACAAACTGAGGCTACAAATCGAATACTTGATAATTTGATTTGTTGTTGTTGTGGAGACAAACCACGTCAATGAGATCTCGCACTTCCTCAACTGGAGTTTGCTTATGACCATATGAGGAATAGAACAAAAGAAAAGTCACCATTTGAGGTTGCTTATACTAAAATTCCTTGGACACTATTGATCTTGCTACATGATTATCTTCTTTGAATGTTCATCAGGAAGCAGAGGCAATGGCTGACCGAATTGCAAAATTGCACGAGGAGGTACATGACCATTTGGAGTCTGCTGCCACTTCCTATGCTCGAAGATGTTTGAGATTGGGATCTTGTCATGGTACATTTTCCAAAGTCTAGGCTACCCTCGAGTGTTCATGGCAAGCTCCATCAACAGAAAATTGGACTCTTTCCCATTCTTCAATGCTATGGTACTAATTAATGCCTACAAGATTGATATTCCTTCCCAATTTAAGATACATTCCACCTTCAAGGTATCCCTCACAGCCTACCATGCACCTGATGGTTTCAGCTAGCTTCTTAACTCACGGACAAATTGTTCCAAGGGGGAAGGAATTGATCTAGTACAGGAACTACTGTATAGCTACTGATTTTTATTCCCCTGTTCCCATGTTTTTCCCTCTGTTTTAGTAGTTTCTGGTTGGTTACCGTGGTTAGTCTTTGTTTTTACAGCAAAAGTTTAAGTGTTTACATTCAGGTAAAACAGGTTTCCCTTGGATTAAAAGGCTAGTTTTGTAGCGTTTATATAGGGGTTCCAAGGTTGGAATTGAGGTATTATTCAAATAAAAATTGATTCAAGTTTCTCCGAGAATTGTGCTACGTTACAGAACTTTAATACAAGGAAACAGAAAATTGAAAAACTCCCCAGCTGGAAGTCGCAAGTTGACAATGTATAACACGTGACCTATACTTTCTTCGACCTAAGTGAACTAGAGTTCAAGAAAGCCAGAAAGCGTTGCTAGAGAAAGAACTTATACCATCATTTATCCTCTCATAAACTTATCTGGTCTCCTATTTCAAGTTTCTAGCTAGAAAAGTGAACATCTAGAAGCACATAAATTCAGGAAATATAAGACCATGAAGGTGTTTCTAAGGGTATGATGGGTAATGACCACATTCATGGTGAAAGAAACGAAAAGCAGAGCTCATTGTAACAGTAAAGCCCTCTCCTTCCTTCTTCATGGGATTGATTAGGGCAAAGGTGTGGACATGGGAATGATGAGATTCAGATCATCTTTTTCTTAATTGTTCGTCATTCTGGGGATAAGTTATTTATATTTCTCGATTGATTGGATAAAAGAAAATATTGATCAAGTGTGTGAAAGACTTGGAAGCTTAAGGTGGAACATTCACATTTTTAAATAATAATAATAACAACAATTTAAAAAATTAGTATACTACTAAAGCAATCTTAAGTAACAATAGAAGAAAAGAGGGTAACAAAAGCTTTTAGATATTAGTCCATGTTTTTCATTACGCAAGACTAGGTCTCTAGTTGTCAGTAGGATTTCTAGTCCTACTTCTCCGTTGAAATTCATTTTCATAATTGCAAATTTATTTCTTATAACAAAAAAAGGAGGAGGCCTAAAGAGGATGTTCGTGAAGAGAAAAAGTTCTTAATAAAGCATAAGAGAATGTCTTGGTGTATACTTCTCGTCCCTTCTCAAAAAGATTGAATATGGGAAGAGATATGGCATGTCCCTAGGAGAAGTGGGAGAACCATTCAGAAAAGGGACTATAATTGAATGTACCGTAGTTTCATTCCTATTTATTCATGTGTACTCCATTAAATGCTTGCTTCAGACTGTGATAAGAAAACAAGAACAAAAACTCTCTTTTTTGGCATTTAACAAGCTACATGTGCAAAGGCTGAGAAAACTGTGACTAAACTACCAGCATACCGGTGATAATATTTGCTTGAGAACATGAGATACTATCACGTCAACTGGCTGAAGGTCAGCCACAGCAGCACCGGGTTCACCATGCTGAAACAAATCAAATTTCTAGCTTAAACATGAGAAATCATAAATAGTAACGGTCATAATTCAGAGACAAAAATGTATTGATCCCAAGTAAAATGAATGGAAGTGAAGGGAAAAAAATGTTGAACGTCAGATCAAGAATCTTAGTTCTGTGAATTAGGTTCTCAGTCACTGTTATAAGGAGTGTAAACGTTTAACATGCAGAATAAGCACGAAGTGTTTAGCTTTTTCTATTTTTAATCAAAGACAGATAATTTTATACGGTAGGGTACCTAATACAAAAGAAGGGGAGATGAGATAGCCCCACAAGGTTATGGGTTAAAAGGACTCCCAGAAGTGCTTTAGTTTTAAAGATGAGATAACTCAAATAATAACCTACAATTCCAAGACCAAGTTCCATTTTCCCTGGGCCCAAGCGATCTGATGTGACCTGGCCAGGCAGTGTGCAAACTGACAATGCGACTCCCATCGTCCCAATCATGTCAGCCACATGTTTTGCTTCTGTGGCAACATCTAAAAGAGAAAGCCCTGCAGCAGCAGCAGCTCCAGCAACCTTTCCTCGATACAATTCAAGGAAAAATAATGTGAGCAAAAGAAGTAGTTGTTCCTGTCTGTATACTTGCAAAGAATAGAACAATAAGTTCAACGCTTAATATAATTATTGAGACTCGATAACACAATCTAAACCATATATAGTGGAATAAAGAATTACAACACATCCCTTAAAGAATGGGCAGAGGGTTAGCCTCCAACTAGGAATACTTGATACAAAAAGAAGTCTAAGCCCATCTACAAGCTCAACAGGTGACGTTAATGCAAAAACTTCCTTATCCACACACACACAAGAAAGAGAGAAGAAGAAGAAAAAAGAAAGAAAAGAAAAGAAAGCGTCATGATAAACTGAATTAGAAAGTATCAAATTCAAGATGGAAATATTGTCTTCTTTTAAAAAAGTAAAAACAAGTTCATGTTATTTAGAGGTCTGACCTATCACAGGCAAGGAAACTATCACAATAATCTAATAAATACAGTTAATGAGGAAAAATCAGGTATCGTTAATGCATTGCAGGACCACTGCTCACATGATCAGCCTCTATTACTGCAGAAAGGCCTTGGATTCAACTGTCTTTTCCAATGCTCCTCCTACAGTCAAAGAAATTCCTTTTCAGACCACTGAGATGCATTTTGGCGATTCCCTTAACGCACTTGCGTCTTCTAAGTCCCTAAGTATTAAGAATTGTTTTATTGCAGCTTATTTCGTGTGCTATACTCGAAGAAAAGTGCACCATTCCTCAGCTTCTCCATTCTCCAAGATTACTCCTTTGAATCCAATCAAAGAAAATGTTCAATTATTTTGGTCTCGTATGTTCAGAAAATTGTCCTTCAAAATTGCAGTCAACAAGAATTTACTGTAAAGATCATGATTGTATTTTCAGTGGAGTTACTTTTTCATCAAAGCATTCTACTCCGCATTCTCTTTCATATTTTGTTGATGAATCTGACATTGCGTCTTAAGTTAGTTTGTGTAGTGTGGAATCTGTCATTCAGCCTATGGAGAATAAAATTGATGATACTGGTGTAGAAGATTCTTTTGATGATGAGTTAGTGTCATTATTTCATGAAAGAGACAATGTCATCCCTAATTCTACTCCTTCATCAGTGTCGGGAAAATTTGATTCTCTAATTGAATCTTGTGGTCTTGAGATGCGTGAAATTGCTCCAATGGATTCATAAGGAATTCGTTTTTTATGCTTGTTTGTTCTCTTGAGGTTTGGGTTCAGTTATTTTCTCTTGGTGTTTTGGGCTCAATTTTGCTTCTCCTCTGGGTGGTTTTTCTATTTGAAGATGTCTTTGGATCAATTTTCCGTGGGCGGCCTTTTGTGTTGTGCTTGGTTATTTTGGCTCTTTTATTGCTATTTCTCTTTGTTTTGTTCATCGGTGTTCATTCAATCTATGAATCACTTTTTTTTTGTCCATTATTGAGTCTCAGTAGTGGTTCATATTGTGTTTCATTCGGTTCATTTTTTCACTCCCTTGTGGAGTTTATATCTTTGAACATTTGTCTCTTTTCATTTATTCAATCAAAAGTTCTATTCTTCTTTTAAATAAAAAAGGAAAAAAAAATTACAATAACGGTTTACAATAAATATTACTAGAAAACATAAAACCAATACTCCCACTCAAGCTAGTTTGAAGAAGTCTTCCATAGCGAACTTGTTTATCAAATTATTGCATATTACTCTTGCATTAATTCTGTTTTATAAAATGTTTATCTATCTCAATATTTTTTATCCTATCAAGTAGAACCGAACTGCGGGTTATGATGAAGATGACAGTTTTGTTGCCACAGTAAATATGCATAGGTATTCTTTAGAGAGCGTCAACTCCTCACGAATTCTTTTTATCCATATATTCTCGCAAATACATGGATTAAAAACTCTAAACTCTACTTCACACTACTTCTTGTTACTACATTTTGTTTTTTGTTTCTCCCGGTAACTAGGCTGCCTCCAATAAAAGAGCAATGACCAAATGTAGATCGCTATCTACTATACCATCTTGCCAAACAGAACCAATGTAAACTTCAACTTGCAAATGACCAAACTTTTTAAACAGTATCCTTTGTCTGGATTGAGACACAAGAGCGTAGGAAGTGGCTTACCATGCTCAATGCAAAGGCAATATCAGAACGTGTGTGAGACAAAGAAATGAGTCTATCCACAAGTCTAATATTTCTCTTTATTTTTAATCTTTTCATCTGATGCAACTTGCAACTTCAAATTCAGCTCAATAGGAGTTTCAACTATTTTACAACTACTCTGCCACCAAGAAAACTTGTCTCTTTAAGTTAATAATATATTTCCTCTTATATTCGGCTCAATAGGAGTTTCAACGACTCTACAACCAAGAAAACTTGTCTCTTTAAGTAAGTCAATAACATATTTCCTCAGGTCAACTAAAAATTCCTTTTTTGATCTAGTGAATTTCATCTCTAGGAAATACTTTTAAAGTAACCAGATCCTTAATCTGAAATTTACTAGTTAGCCTTCTTTTCAAAATAGTCAATCTGTCTTCATCATTACCTGTGAAGATAATATCATCAACAGGCACAATCAACATGATAACTTTGTCGTTTCCGCTGTGCTTATAAAACAATGAATGATCTGCTTGATTTAAAAGAAAACCATTGCTAGTGACTGCTTCCTCAAAACATTCAACTCATGCTCTAGGCAGCTATTTAGGGCCGTGAAGAGATTTCTTTAGTTTACACGCTTTGTTATTTTCATCATCCATCTCAGAACCAAGAGCTAAATTCATAATTACTTCTTCCTCTAGATCTCCATAGAAAAACACATCCTTAACATCAAAGCGAAGAGGTCAATCTAAATTGACAACCTAGCTTTGTACTTCTCAACACTACCATTAGAATTACATTTTATAATAAAACTTATTTGCATCCAACAGATTTCTTATCCTTCGGTAAATTTACAATGTCCCATGTGCTAACTTGTTCTAGAGCTTTCACCTAGTACAAATTTCCAATTAGAATCATCATTCAAGGTCTTTGTATATTCGTTGAAACAAACAATTCATTTTAGTTGACAAGCATTTCACAAAAGAGAAAATTGATGCAAGTGTAATATATTACCTTTATCTTTTGAAAACTAACCCAATTACGATGTCTAACTAATGGGCTTCCAAAAGGCAAATCAGACAAATGGATCAGCAACAAAATATTGAAGACATCAAACCAGCTATGGAGAGCATTAGATTTTACTTTATAATGGTTGTAAATATTAGTTGTCCGTATTTAGTGATACTTATGATATCATTAGTCTAGTTTTTTCTTCATCGGTAGATGGTACTTTTCCTGAGATATAAGTGAGTTTACACTATAATTGCTAAAAGGTAGAACAAGTTATATATTTACTTACGATATTTAACCAAAACATTTAAATTGAATTGAAGACTAATTCTAAATCTTGCTAACATAAATCTGCATGGAAATAATTCCAACCAAAATCTAAACCACTTTGAAATATATATACAAACATACATATATACATGCATGCATAAAATGAGAGCAAGAGAAAGAGCACCAACCTTGTGAACAAGTACAGTCCCAGCCAAACCTCTACGGCCAGCTATACCTCGAGGTGGAGGCAAAGCACAATCATCCCCAACAATAACAGTCTTCCAGATCAAACAAAAAATAGTTACATTTTTTAACAAGATGTGAACTTAGAAATGATTAATAAAAATTATATTATTATGTCTTCTAACAAAAAAAAAAGCTTAATTTTAATTTGATTACCATTTTTACACATTTTCTTGACCAGCAGAAAAATACGAAATTACCTCTACTTTATATCCCTCTGATTTTGCTTGCTCCGCAGCCAAACCAAAATTTAAACGGTCACCAGTATAATTCTGTGAACATTGATATCAAAGCACTTCTTATTAAGGTGCAAAGGAAAATGTTATGCAACATGGTTACCGAGTGACAGCACAAGATGGAGAAATAACCTTCTATGATTCAAAAATAAATAAATATGTGTTCATTATCCCAGATCTTTTTACTACAATTCCTAGTTTCATTGAACAACAGACAACCCATTGCTCACGCGTTGGTTATCATAAATTCCTTAAATGTTGAGATTCCAGATTTTCATTAAGAAAAACACTAGATTTTTTCTAAACTGCGGCAAAGACAGCTCCTGAGAAATATAAAAACTCCAAAAAGACAAAAGGCTCAAAAAAGGGGCTGAATAGAAGCAACAGAGAAAAATGTTGAAAGAACCTCCAACTAAATGGAAAACCCACCAATGAGAAAAGCAGAAGTGAACCCCAACAAACAAAAGAGAACCACTAAACCAAACCTTCCCAAGAAGCAAAAGTACCAACCAAAAACAATCAAAGATCTTGAAGAAGTGATTGAGAAAGTGCATTTGCCTCCTTGTTTTCAAGAGGAAATTTCATTTAATTCAACCAACAGTCTGATCTTCACTCTGCATCGATTTCACATGGACTTAAAGAGAGGCTTGGGAATTGTCAAGCCTCGAATCACCACTCAATTGAATGGCCCACTCACCCAACTTGAAGTTCATCTCAAACTCTGCCAATCCATTTTAACTTTTCCCAAGATGGTTAACTATTGAATTTCCATAACGACATTTACATTTCCAAGAGGAAAAGGAAAAAAAATCACTTATAATTGTTAAATCAATTAACGATAAAATCACACCTTTACAAGTTTTGTGCCCCTAAATCATGTATACAGTGCCCAACACGAGACCATAATCTAAGGATACAGATAATGGTAACCTTAATTCTTTGACAACCTCCTTAATGATAAAATCATGAGACGTTCCACTATCATTCATGATAGCCACACCCTTTTTTCCGATTTATCATTGATTTCCATAGTCCTAAGTGGATCAAAACCCACCATTGAACTCAAGGAAAGCGATGCTTTATCTTGTATCAGGAACTGGTCCTCCATTGCCACTACTTTAAATTGTCCAATTGATCAACGACCACTTTAGTCAACTCAGTACCGTCTCCATCACAATCATGCACAGGTTTGCTTTGAAGTTTCCTCTTGCATCTGTGACTCGAAGCAAACTTCCCATTGCATCTGAAGCACTCCGCAATCCACTCCAAGTAAGACGTTTCCCCCTAGTTGCAGAACTCCCCTTAACACCTATCTATGGTACTTGGGTGAAAGGTGTCGTCAACAATGTCACACTTCTCATAGGGTTTAGGGAAATTGTCCGGGTTAAGCTACTGGATGAATAAATTGCCTAGGCCATTGAAGTGAAGGGAGCTTCAAATTTCGAAATGGGGCCTATATTTCTATTATTAATAACTTAGGCTAATCTCATAATTTGAGCTAAGCACTGGGATAAACAATCAAAATTCCCTATGCATTTCCTCATTCAATAACCTCCAACATCAATTACGAAACATCATTTAGTGGTGTTGCATCTCGCTCAAAACACATTGATATTTTCACACATGATAGTATCCTGTTTCAATGCCAAAAAATCTCATGGAGAAAACCATATTGCATCGGCTTGAAGCATTGAAGAAGCAACTCCCAAAAGTCTACACAAGTCTTAATAAAAGTACGTGTTTCCATCCATCAGTTTCATGATAATGCCTCCTCCTCCAAACAAAGAATTGTGGCATCAAGTTTGTCTTCCTCAATCAATCGATTAACAAAAAAGACAAATCCTCCCCCTTGAAGATAGGGAGTTCGGGCTTCCTAAATCTCATATTGAACAACAATACTCTGCAGCTTGAGGTAAATGCACTTTTGATATCGCTTTTCACATTACTTCCCTCACCATCCTTTTTTTCTCCCCTTCAATGGTTCTTGTATGGTTTCTTTCCTTCTAAGTCATTACTTTTTCCCAAAGACTCCCTAACATAATGTAGCACGGCAAACTTTCAACTCTCTAAGCCATAGCTTCCACGCCATGTTCTATACTGATTAGCTTCTGCCCTCAACTAAACCATCTTTCCCTCCATAATTTCTCTTCTGCAGATGTTGAAATAGTAGACACTCTCTCGTCCACCACATTAATTCTTGTCTCTCTCTTCCCAGCCATTACCCAAGGACCTCCCTGCACTGATATCAAAACTGAAAGAAACCAGTTTATTTAAGTAGAAAAGGCTACAAGTGAAGGGAGATCCCAAAGATCTCTGCCTTTCCTTACCGCAATCATAGAGCCAAGTACAAAAAACAACTCAAGAGATGACCATCCCTAGAATCCAACTTTCCTTGTAAAGCAAACTAATAGATTAATATGCTTTGGGTCCCACAACTAAAGGAAAACCCCCAATTAAAATGTAATCACATACCCCCTCCCCCTCCCCACACCCAAAACACACACACACACACACTTCTTCCCATTTACCACTATAAACTTTCATAGCCCCATCTATCAGTTGGATTTAAGGATATATAATGTTTTCAGTTTTTTTGTTTTGATATAAATGTTGGTACTCTTTTGTAACATATCATTTCATCACTAAAACTTTTATACTTTGGAATTAAAAATTAAGGGAAAATATAAATCTTTTGTTATAAGCGGATGAAATGGATGAAAGGATGTCTGTGAGGGTCCATTTACCTTACAAAAATAAATAAATGTATATAGTAAAAAATGAAAAACCAACTTTGGGTGATATTTTCTTTAGAGGAAATGGAACTTTTATTAAGTTGGCAAAATGCTGCAATGTGAAGTAAGATACAAATGTCCTGCATATAAGAACATGAAAGAACAATTGCTTGAACATTTTTTCAATTTTTGAAAAGTTTGTTTCTTGGTATAAAGAAAAAGACCTGAATGAACGCATAACAGACAGTAAAAAGAAGGGTCCAACAAAATGAGAAATTTAAAAACGTTGCACAATTAAATAAAGGATGAGAAATTCCAGACCTTCACGATGAGAAGACATCCCATAGGTCCAGTTACAGCTCGAATTCCCTGAAATTTTATTACTTTAAAACAAAGTCGTGCAAAATAATAACAAAACATCAAAAAGCTAGTGCATGCAATTAAATCGAAGTCATGCAAAAAAAAAAAAACAAAAAACGTATTAGAAAGCTAGTACACGCAATTATATCAAAGTCATGCAAACATAACAGCAGAAAGCTAGTACATGCAATTAAATAGCCAAGAAAACATACAGCCAAAATCGAATCAACTGGTGGAGAGGCAAAAACATCCCCACAAATAGCTGCCGTCAGCATTCCTTCCCCAACAAATCCAGCATGTGCAGGCTCATGTCCACTTCCACCGCCTGTATCATGAATTACAGAATAGAGACATTAGCATCATAGAAATGAATAAGTCTCTTTAGAGAGTAAATGTAACTCCAAGTTTCTTGATAAAAGTTTCATTTGATTGGATGAAAAGAAATGAGTGAGAAACTAAGGGCTCCTCTTTCATGCTCTTGCTCTCTTCTTTGTCCCAGTTATAGTGCTTATAATAGTGTAGTTATATATAATAAATATCTTAGACACATTGTCTTTTATTGTCCTTTTACGTTCTTTTACTTAAATTACCAGTGTATACTTGTTAATATATATCTTATTGGATGGAATAGATCTTTTACCTTTACATGGTATTGGAGCACTGCGTATTTTCTTAGGGCAATTAGAGATTTGTTAGCCATTAGGATTTTGTAAACTTTTTTTTAACAAGAAACAACTTTCCATTGAAGAAACGAAAAGATAGTAATGCGCAAACATACAATTTCTCAATATGGAGAAGAAAAAGAGAAAAGGAGAAGAATATGAAAATGAAAAGAGTGTGCTATCCCCTCTCTCTTCTCTAAAAAAGCCCAAACCCTAACCTCCAGCACTGGATGCAATTGTTGCTGCCTGCTGTCAAGAGTCATTGTCGTCCCCATCAATCGTAGTCATCATAGCCATCAGCCGCCACCTCCTTTCCTCATGGTTTGTCATTTCATTGTCTCATTTGGGTGGGCTTATCCACGTCTTTGAGTTTTATTTTCTCTTCCCTGAGCACACATAGCTTGCATCTGTTGTTAGTCAGCAGCTCAACCATCAATGCTCCATTGTTTTGCTCTAACAATTTTCATTTAGTAGCTTTGCCCATCGTCATCCAGTTGTTTTTCATCTTTTTTTCTTTTTTTTTTTCATTTCACTCTTAGCTTTAGTGATCCTTTGGGCATTGGTTTTATCTTCTCACTTTTGCCATGATTTGTCATGGAAGAAAGAAGTTGTTGTATTGATAATAAATACTTTAGCATTTGGTTTGATGATGGGGTTTTTTGGTGAAGATATGAAAAAATAAAGAGGATTATTCCCCTTGATTTAACCCATTTGCATTGGTAGGAAGGTTATCTCGTTGATCTCTGGTATCTTCTTTCTTCAAGCAAGTCAGATATAAAAGTGGTACAATTCGTCTATCAAAACAAAGTTTGTCACATGTTGGTTCATCAATTGTATTGTTTGGCCACCTCCTGGAGGAAGAAAGTTGATTCAAGTTCCTGTGAGTTTCCTAAAAATGGTTGGGAAAAGTCTTTCTTGAAAATTATGATGATAGCTCTTATGTTTTAAAGAATTTAGCTAAAATGTCTTTGGAGAAAAATTTATCTTCCTTCGTTATGTGGGGATTTGTCAAATAATTTGAATGAGAAGTAGAGGTTTGAAATTTTTGTTACTGAGATCTCAAAAGATTCCTAAAGTATTCAAGAGTCATTGTAATCTTCATATTCTCTGTGGGTAAAAAAAGAAAAAAAAACGAAGGAGTGGTGAAATTGAATTTTAGCAAGCTAGTGATCGTTTCTAGGATAATAGAGGAGTAGGATCAAACATCTCAAAAGGAATTCACGTTGGAGGAAGCTTATACTAAAATACTTCGTACAGAGAACTCGCAAATGATCCTATCATCTAAACCTAACAGTGGTTTGGCTGGACAAACAAATAATTACAAAGGTAACAGAGGGGTAGGATCAAACATCTCCCAGGGAATTCTCAACACTCGAAAGCCAAATTCAATGTTGAGTCATTATTGTCATAAGCTAGTTCAAAATAGTAACATCAAAATCTATTTACCAAACTCACACCCTCAATAATCCAACAAAAAGAATATAGTCCAAAAGACTATTTATAGACCTAGGATTACTACCGAAGAGTGGTCTCTTTCTATTCAAAGAAACCAAAACGATGCCCTTGTTGATTTATATTAGTTGTAAAATATTTTAGTTATGTGTAATCATTAAAGGTTTTATTCTTATTCTTATTCTTATTCTTATTCTTATTCTTCTTTATTGGGTTTTCCCCCCAAAATAGAAGACTATAGATCTTACTATTATTTTTTCCATTTACCTGATCTTACTATTTCATTATTGGAATATAAAATTACTAAACTCCATCTAATTTAATATGTATCAAAGATAGACCCTTAGAAACCCCTAGTTACCAAAATCTTACGAGTCCTCTAAACCATTTTACTTGATTCATAGTGACGCTTGAATAGTAGTGGACGTGGATAAGCCCCCTTCTAACATAGTGAATAATAGTGAACGTTCATGACCTTTATTGACAATCAGACTCGCTTGTCTTGGGTCTATTTATTGACAAAAAAAGATAAAATGATTTTTAAAATATGACTGAAACTCAATTTCAAGCCAAAAATCAGCATTTTGCATTCTAATGATGAAACTAAATCTTTCAATGAACATTTGAGTGGGTTTTTAAAATATAAAGGCATCGTTCATCAATCTACTTGTAAAGACACCTCTTAACAGAACAAAATGGACTGCTAAGCTAATAAACTAGGCATCTATTGGAAGTTGCTCGAGCCATATCGTTTTATGTGCATATTCCAAATTACAAATAGTAGAAGACTCAACGAAATGAGCAGATCCAATTTGAATGATTCTGAAACATTGGGCAAACAACCTTCCATTCTTGTAGCTCCAACAATTGAAAATGTCCAATTGTTGTTTCTATCTAGATGTCCATATTGCTTTGAGAAAAGTTACTTGAACTTTCACTTGCACCCAACACTCTATTGTAAACTACATCTCATATCAAAATTTTCAAATAGTCATAGAGTTTTTACCTCTAGGATGACCAACTTGTTTATTCCCAGTAACAAACGGGAAGCTCTAAATGATCCAAATTAGAAACTAACAATTACGAAAGAGATAAATTCTGAAGACATAAGGAATAGTAGAGCTCTAAATGCTCTAAATGCTCTAAGACATAATTGTACATGAGGAATAGTAGATTTGTCAAAAGACAAGAAACTAGTGGGTTTAAATGGGTTTTTACCATAGAATGTAATAGTTATGGCAATGCTGAAGACATAAGGTCAGACTAATTGCAAAAGATTCACTCAAACCTATGGACTATCATGAAACTTCTGTTCATGTTGCTAGAATTAACTCCATCCTAATAATTTTATCAATTGAAGCAAACTTAGATTGGTCTCTTCACTAGCTCGATGTAAAAAATATTTCTCTTAATGGTGATCTTGAAGAAGAAACGTTTATGAGCTTACCACTAGGTTGTGAATTTTTTCTCAAGAAGAAGAAAGTATGTCGATCAAAGAAATCTCTACACGGGCTCAAACAATCTCCAAAACATGGTTTGAACAATTTAGAAAAGTGGTTATGAGCTTAGGGTTTCTTCAAAGTCAAGGTGATCACACCCTCTTTTATAAGCATTCTGCAAACAACAAAATTGTGATTTTTATTGTCTATGTATATGACATTATTCTAATAAGATATGGCGATTGAGAATGGTTCACTTTAAAGAAAAAACTTGCAAGTGCATTTCAAATCAAGGCCTTGAAAAACAATGTTCCCATGGTCCAATGGTTAGGACATTGGACTCACTTACTTAGGTTAAAGGCGGTTGAGACTCTTATTGAACCAAAGTTGAAAAATTAAAGCTAAATAATAGGAAAATTAATTTATCTGTCCCACACATGTCGTGATATTGCTTTCATTGTGAGCATGGTAAATCAGTTCATGCACTGTCCTTTGTTTGAGTGAATACAGTTCATACTATTGGAGGTAACTCCATTCAAACTTAGTAGTCTTTCATTTGGCAACTTATCCTTTGTTGGAGGTAAATTAGTCAATTCACCAAGCAAAAAACAAAGTGTAGTGGCCAGAAGCAGCATTGAAACAGAATTTAAGGCATCATTCTCTGGTATCTATGAAGGCAAATGGATTAGAAGACTAGTTAAAGAATTGAAAGTTTTCAGAAAATAACAATACAGATTTATTGTGACAATAAGGTTACATCTCTATATCCCATAATTCAATTCAAACGAAGTATACCAGAGTCGACAGACATTGCATAATATTAGAACAATAATTAGAAATACATGCCTGATATTATGGCGACTTTGTCGTATGTTGCACCTGAAACATCTGCTCGTAGAACGACTTTCACCTGTATTGCCATAAAAGGAATGGTCAAAATTAGCCTCAGTATTACAAGACCATTCTTAAATCAAATAGGCTGGAAAAATATAATAACCTTAGGAAAACCATCCAAGTACTGTAATCCAGGATATGTTTCCACCAAACCCTCAATGAATTCGGTCACCACATCTGAAATGCATCCACATAAGAAAAAAAAAACAGTTAAGTGAGTCATCGCTCTTTTAGATGCAGAATATCTATCAGATCAATAAAGAAAAAACAAAAAAGGAGAAAAGGAAGAGGCTATGGTCCAATTCTCGTCATTTCATCAACTCTAAAGAGTCTAGAGACTGAAGGATCGCATATACTCTTTGCAACTATCAACCAAAATTTAATGTAGCCACTCTCCTACAACCAAAATCTATCTAGTAATTCTCCAAAAATTGCTAGGAGATGAAAATCTCTGAATCGTGAAAATTTGAAATCCAAGAGGTGAAGATTATCCTCGAGTGCTCTCTTTAATGAGGTTGCCTCATTTTCTTTAACCCAATTAATCAGTCCTAGGAGAGAATGGTGATGGAGATGAATTTTGGCTTTTCTCCTGTTCATCAACTTGAACTTCATTCTTCTGTAGCTGATGTTAAGTTTCCATGGGGATTTAGGATCAACACTCGTAACTGTGTTAAAATCCAAATCATTGGAATGAATGTTGTATGTCCATATACGTACACCATGAGTGTCAAAGGGACTATCCAGAAGTCAACTCTAAGAAGGCAATATTTAAATTCAACCAAATCGAGAATCTCAAAACCTCCATAGGAGTGGCATTGGATCTAGAGACTAATCTCAGAAATTCAATTAACACAATGATGCTTAAGATTTCAGAAGAAAACAATGCATGGCATAACTCGATAAAATTACTTAAATTCGGCGCAGACTTCTCAGATAAAACCCAAATAAGCAAGAGACATTTCTCGTCACAAGCAGGTGAATCAAAAAAAAGGAGGAAAATAAAATAAGAACCTATTTGCCAAACATTCTTAGTCTTTCATTCGTTTGCGCGCATATATAGGACTACAACATCGTCCTGACGCTTCCATCGAATACAGCAGTGAAGCTAATAAAAGAAGGGCAAAACCAAAAATGACTGATAATCAGAAATTTCGGGTTTCCATAAACTAATAGTACATGTGAGCAGGCATGTTGGAGGGCTGTTAACATATTTTGTTTTCTATCTGCTTCATCCATTGCAAGTATTTGATATGCAAATATAAATAGAGATAAATCGGAGATAGATGATGCAGAGTATATTAGCAATGAGGACAAGTAGAAGCTTCCTCAATTATTGTATCTCGATACTGAATCAGCAGACAAGCAGAAAGTCAAACAAATGAAATCGGCGATAGATGGGGATGGAAAGGGGAGATGTAAAAGGATCAGGGAGAGAAACAATGCCGAGCAGGAGAACTGACCGTCGGGCTTGTTGATGAGCTTCTTTCCTTGAAAGGCCATGCCAGCGTCCAGAGGTTTCCTTGCCTCGGTCGATCTTTGTTAACTTGGGAGCTCGAAACCTCGAGCCTCTTATTTCCCGGGTTGTTTTTTTCCACTATTCGCGTCCAGTGGATAAACCATCCTTTTCTTTCTATTTTTACCTCCGATTATACGTTTGTATTTTAAAGCTATGTAAAATTTTTTATTACTATGTTTGATTTAAGGTCTTATATAAGGTGAATTGGACAATTTGTTATTATTTTTAAGCTGAAGTTGCTTAAATATATTGATTTTTGTTTTAAGTTACAATGTGACAAAATAACAAATTGTTATTATATTTAAAATAAATAGATAAACAACTTCTTTTTCTTTCTCTTTTTCTCTCTTTTCCCGCTTCTTTCTCCTTCGTCCTCCCACTTTCTACCTCATTTCATCCATCTTCTCTTAATTTTATATATTTTATATCTTTTAATTATTCTTGTTCTTCTCATTCTCTTATCTCCTACTCTTCCTTTCTCCGCTTCTTTTCCGAATATTACAAAATATATATCTATATATTATAGATGTAAAGCTAATCAAAACTTTTAATTTATTTATTTTTGACACATTAAAACTGATAAACAGTAGTAATCTTTTTGAGTTGGTAAAAAAAATTGAATAAATATTAAACTTGTATCACATTCATGTGACTTAGTTCTTCCTCTAAGAAATAAATATCAAAACTCTGTCAAATTGTATCTCTCACCTAACTTAGTTCCTCCTCTAAAATGATATGAACTTGTTAAGTATCGTGTCAATGTGAAGTAAAGTTCCTGTCCATCAATTTTGACATTCTGTCTTTAAAAATAAGATAATTTTAAAATGTGAAAATGTAAATGGTAAATGATAATTTTGACATTCTGTCTTTGACAGTGCGTATCAGTTGACATTACATTCGCTGGAGGCATCCATTGTCCAGAATGCACGGGTAAGTTCATGTCTCAATTCATGACAAAATTATACCTGGAGTCCACATACGTCTCCACATCCCACAGGAAAGAACCGAAAGTCACGGCTTCCAAAACTAGTCTCTTCAACCCACCAAAGCTGATTTTGATAAGCTCGTCTTTGGAGGTATCTACTGTTCCGTGCGGGGTGATTGCAATCTGGGGTCTTCCAAACAAGGCCTCCGTGTGTCTCTCAATGATGCTAACGGCCTCTTTTGACCTTATTGTGGCAAATCTCTGCAATGTCTCCCCATCAAATGACATTACGTATGTTCGCAATCGGGAGGGCTTGATCCCCATACCCGACTCCCCATGACTAACATCTCCCTGTTCAGCTGCCATGGAAGAGATTTCAGGATGCACTGGTGCATTGGAGAAGGAGCCCTCAACAGTTGCACTGGCTGGTAGCACTTTCACAGTCTTCTCAAGCTGAAATCTCTCATCCACTCGCTTGAGGAAGTAACCATACATCACAGACGCAGCATACACCTGCCCCACTCTTAGTTTGCTTATCTGCGCTACTGACGCAAAGTCACCAATCCGATTCCCCAAAACCAGCGCTAGGTGGTTCTGAATCATTTCGCTTGCTTCCGACGAGTGAAGCCGCTCCAGCTTTTCATCATCTCGTGCCCATGTGTCAACTCGCCCATATGGATCCGTAGACGACGGGGCAACAGCTGGTATTAGAGGAACATCGGCGTCCATGAATCGTTGCACCACCATTGCATATAATATCTCTTCTAAGGCCCTCTTCCTTTCAATTGCCTTAACCTCAGCAATCCTCCTAACAAATTCAAACGCTAAGCTACGTGAGCAGGGTTGTCCAAAAAAAAAAAAAAAAAAAAACAAGCTTCATCAGCTTCGGTGCTCTTCTAATCCAACAATATGCTTCAATCGACTGTTAAAACATTTTCGTTCCTAGATCCATCCTTACCTGTTGACACTCGGCCTCTAAGGGATGCGGAACTAACCTGTACAAGACAATGTCATGAGTAGCTGAAGCAGAGGGCTCTTGAGTTAGTTCTTCAGCATGACGTTGGGTCTGCAGCTGTTGAAGCTGCTGGTCGACGGCTGCAGGAAGAAGGTGGGGATGGGTAGTCAGGATTTGAGACAGAAACTGGCCAATTGGAGACTGGAGCCGAAGTGGAGCAATTTGGGCAGCAGAACCATCCGGATCCGGAGACAGAGACGCTTTAACCGTTGGGAATCCCAATCCCCGACCCCGGCCACTACAGGGGAGAGTAATCGTCTTCTTTCCAAGTTTTGATGGAGAAACGAAGGACCGATAATGCTGCGATGCGACAACGGAAAGTTGGGAAAAAACAGAAAATATCAAAATGAGATGCACAGAAATTGACTATGAAATGATTGATAAATATGGAGTGAGAAATACAAGAAAAATGATTCCAGCTTACAGGAACAGAGATGAGGGATTTGGAAGGAAAATAAAGGGAACGGGAGGCAGGGGGCCTGGGGGCGATGTCCCGAAATGGCGATCCAATTCCAATGGCAAGGGTTGAAGTTGAACCAGTGGCTGCTTCCATGGCGGTGTCTCTGAGTAGTGTAGTGTTGTGTCGTATGGATCTGCAAAAGGCATATGAAAATTGATGAAGGGAGCGAAATTGAATGAATAGTTTCATCAAGGAGCGAGTATGAAAGATACAAACCTGGGAAGAAGAAACTAGAAACTGGAGTGTGGTGCAGTTTGTGGAGAGGAGATGTTTATAGAAAGAAATTGTGAAACACGTTTGGGCACGCGTATGTTTGTGTATGAATGGACGGAGAGACGGCAACGACATGCAAAAAAAAAAAAAAAAAAGATCTTTGTAGGCATCTCATAATTTCTGTGGACACTCTTGGCTTTCTTCTCTGTGCATTACATTAAGAAAACTAGATAGAATCTATTAACACATATATTCTTCACCACAAGCTTTGAGAGGTTTGGATCATTCCTAATTTTGAAGTTGAAAAATAAAATAAACAGAACACACAGTACCATAAATATATGTAGAGATTAAATTATATTTGAAGCTTCTAAACTTCATCATGCATAAAGAAAGATCGAACTCCAACTAATTCAAACTAAAATTGATGTTATTACTCATTTTTGTCATATCCTTCCTTTTATTCATTTAGATTTTAAGTCAATTTATTTTTTTCAAAATTTTTGTAAAGAAATATATTCTGACAGTGACAAAGAATCAAATTAATTTGAATGAATGAATGAATGTGAGGATTTACAAGACGATGATCTGTTTTAGATTGTCCAGTCCTACGCCCCGTATTCTTTCTTCAGAATCATAGGAACTGTATATCCTGTTTTTTTGGATGACCGAAAGGAAGAACACTACTTCCTCGTTCCTGGCCTTTTAAGTTCACGCTATGCTAAGCCACAACTAAACCTACCTGATCCAGATCTCCTAAAGAAAGAGGCAAAGCCATGGCTGCTTAAAAAAGATGACTGTTTTATGAACAAGGCGTTTCGTCATCCAAGTTCTGCTCAACTTCTGATTGTCGAATGAGTAATAAATCTAAAGCCTCTTTCATCCACATGTGAGGGCAAACTTCTCTGGCTTTCTCCACACTCATCTACAAGTTCCATAGGAAATTCAGTTAGTAAGAGATGATGATAAGAACACTTTCTACCTTGGAAGAATATTTAGATACCCGAGGCAGGTAGTGGAGTTGAGACAGACTCACCCATTCTCGCTTTCGGATATCTTTCTCCGGCCAATTTTCCAGTTGTTTCGTTACACGCAAAGCGAACATGTAGGCTTCATGCATCTTCGCATGGCTCTTGCTCTTGTAATACCACTTGCCTAATCTGCTCTGTAAAATAAAATTTAATTTGAATTTGGATGAACAAAAGTTGTGTTACACAACCAATTATGGAATCCTAGATTCGAAATACTAACTTCGATGTTGCCAGTTACTCCAGCTTCCTCGAATGTCTCTCTTGAAGCTGCGGTTTCCATTGACTCGTCGTTTTCCCACCCACCCTGCATTTTCGAATGATCAAATATTGAGTATACAAGAGAGAGGGTGAATGATCCACACTTTCATTCGGCCCAAAATGGTACCTTCGGGAACAACATTGCATGCCCTTTCTGCGAACTAATCACAAGAACTTCTATATTGTCAACCGAAAACGATTTCTGGGCATCTTTGTATCTGTAAGGAATGCATCTGAAAACAGAAAACCCCCAAGAAAAAGTCAGGGGATTAATAGTAAATCAAGAAATCGATAAGATTTTCCTGGCTACAAAAGAATTCCGTAGATAAAAGGAACGATACACAATTTGCAAATCAGAGCCTCATAACAACGCCTAAAAGATCGTGTTTAATTAATTAACCATCCAAACTACCCCTAGAAACACAAAATTTGAGAAATCCACAATTGAGAAGGCTTCATCGCACGTAAAATTTCAACATTTTCTTAATAAGCCCAAAAAGAAAGGGGGAAAAAACGAAAGGAAGAAACATACCCAACAACCAGGCGATACTCTTTATTGTAGCGCTGCCTGTATCTTCCGGTACGGGCTGACACCATGGAGACCATGTTTTCAATCTGAGAAGGGACGAGATTCGTAGGGATTTTCTTGGATGAGAACAGGGAAGAGATGAGAAAATTTACAATATTTCTGGAAAGAAAGAGACCCATTTTATCGGAAAGAAGGAAGAGTGAGGAAATTATTTCCTCTGGTAGGCGTGGGGATTATTTTATTTTTCCTTTTAAATGAACTCAAAGAAAATATATGAATAAATATTTTGGAGTTCTTGCAATTTCTATCCGACCCCTCATTCCTTAATAAAGGACGCACGCAGGCAACCAAGAAGGGGGTGAAAGAAGAACGTTGAGGGAAGGACAAGATGAAAGAAAGAAATAAATGAATAAATAAATAAATGCAAAATTGAGGCTCAGTTGGAGGGTTAGGAATCTGTCCCAATTCCTAACACTACAAAAGATTCCAAAATTGAATGGAAGAAGAAACCACTTTTCTTTGTCTGGGAAATTAACTTAAGGAGCCTGCTAAATTTAATCCGGCATTCTCTGAGAGCATGGTAGACACGAGGCGCGAAGGAAGAGGAGCATGGTTAAGATTATTATATTACACGTCTATGTGTATGTGTATGTGTATGTTAAATATAAGCACGTAATCCAACATATGCGTGGAAGTGTCATCTCTGTGAGGGTATGTGAACTGTAAGGAAACATTCTCATTCTAAAATATATATGCAACTTCCTCACTGTTTCGCCTAATGCTCACTTTTGAAAGTGAATTCAAAACATACTAAAATATTCAAAAGACAAGATGAGCCGATGTTTGAATGTCACGAATAAAATTCCAAAAGGGTGGTAAATTCCTTGCTAGAAGACTAGAGGAGAAGTTCGTTTTATTGCAATAGAAGATTGAAAACTTCTTTTTTTCTTTTGGATCCTAGAGATTCTAAAGGCACGAGAACCTTCGAAAAGGATCAAGGAAACTAGGCACATGGTAAAACTGAGAAGCTCCTATCGAAGTTCATATGAATCTTTGGGTACCCATCATGAGATTTACGGATACATTCGAACCACTGTTGGTCATATTTCTCTTTATCGAGAAATCGAAGAGGCTATACAAAGATTTTGCCAGGCCTGCTCATATGGTACGTAATCCTCTGGTATCTAAATTTCTCTTTATCGAGAAATCGAAGAACCCGAATGGATGGTTTTATATATAAGTTTTTTTTTCCTTATTATTATTAATATTTATTCTCACACCCCTTTTAAATCTCCCCTTTTAAATCATGTAGAAAATGATGTTTATATGCCAGAAAAGCAATTTGCAATATAGGGGTTCCTTCCAGGGAAAAAGAAAAAGGGAAAAAAAGAGAGCCTTTTATTATTCGGGTTTCCTCGGTTGCAATATAGGGGTAACATACTCGTTTAGCAGAGGGATTTTGTCATGATAGCAAATATTGGGAGACTCATGATCAACCCTATAATATAAATATAAACAAATGGAGAGGGTATAGATGAATAATAGTCTCAGATTGTATATGGTTTAGGCAATGGCATGCCTTTGACCAAACCGCATACCAAAGTCTTATCTGGGATGTTATATTCATCTCTAAGAGAGCGAGCGGGTGAAAGAACGCTGAAGTATAACTGTTGTCCCAAGTACCGATTCTCTGTCAATTCTGACCTCAAGTTCCACATTCCAGCGTTGTCTAATGTAAGCAGAATGGCTGCCCACGATTTAGGAAAAACTTGGATTGTATGTCTGCTCACGGCATCCAGAAGATTATAATTCTTTCGCTTCTCTGGAGTCCATCTCCCCGGCTCAATGCTGTGAAATATCGATAAAGAAATCATTAGATATTAGAAAATATTAATATCTATTGGTATGGGTTATTATTTATAGGCGTTGATACTTACGCAACCGCGAAAAAGGAGTGGCCATCCAAATGCCATGACTGGAGACTCTTTTCATGGTTCTCAAATATAATCTCTATGAAGTTGCGGAAGGTTGCGTTAACAACATTTGGAGCAATTTTAACATTATTTGCACTTTCCGCCAATCCTTCATCAGAAATTGTATCATATTTGAAGACCTTTTCTGCAACTCCGAAGTACTCTGCAAGCTTTAGTGGAGTTTCAGGGTCAATATGAGAGACTCCATTGATGGCATATCGCAACTTACCATCAACATTTGCGACCGAATTGACTATTTTGATGGTGCGAGTAATGTTGATGGAACCATAGTGATATGAGCCCTGAGGATTAGGCCTAGCAGCGCTGGCAGTAAGGTTCCAGCGGAAGGTACGAAATTGATTGAGGGACCAAGCCCAACCGATGGGTGCCTCAGGAATTTCATGAGAGGCGATACCATTCCCATTGGTGTATCCAACAATGCCTTTACCGACAAGAAGTTTCTTAGTGAATCGACTTGATGCAATCATGTAATAGTCTTTAGGGTCTTGGTTGGCTGTGACTAGCACTGAAAAGCATTGTCCCACATGGACATCAAGTGATTGGTAAGTGTTTTGGACAGTATGAGAGCCCTCCATCTCTACTAACTTCATGGTGTGGCCTTGGAACCTAAAGTTAAGAGATACCTTCAGTCCAACGTTGCAAATTCGGTACTTGTAAGTCTTCCCAGGCTTCATGGTGAAGAGTGGGTCATCAGTCCCATCACCCTTGGCAACTTTGCCGTTAATAAGGACACCGTCGGGTCTAGCAAAGGAACGCCCACTATCCAAGAACCCCTTAAGCGTAGAATGGCTGTTCATGTACCAATCACCAATAAGGACAGTGTAATCATCTTCAGGATCAGCATAAGGGACAGGAATGAGTAAACGGCTGTTGACACGAAGACCGCCAAAGCCTCCTGCAGCCCTATGCATGGCAGTTGATGGGTAGTAGAAGAAGCTTCCAATTTGATCCTTAACCTGGAAATGATAGGTGAAGTTTGTCCCTGGTGGGATTGGGCAATTGGTTCCAAGTACTCCATCCTGCCACGAGTTCTTTCTGTGTTGGACACCGCTCCTGCAATTCAAATTTCATTTTTTATTTATTTATTCAGCCATTAAATGAAGAAGAAAGACATTTAATTGGCGGATGTAGATGTAGATGTAAATATGAATACAAATACAATTAGTGTACCAATGCAGAAGGAAGGGTTCATCGAGATTATTGAAGACATTAATAACTAGGTTATTGTTGGTTGTGGAGTTGATATTAGGTCCGGGGAATTGACCGTTGATGAGAATGCCTTGTTGGGGAGAACCCAAGGGGGAGATGGTGCCATAGGTGACATTCCACGTGAAGAAGAAATAAGGGTCCTCACCCCGGACGGTTGACATTGCTTCAGCCAAGAGGCAAATTAGCAGCAGCATGGTAAATCTCAACCCAGCCATCTGTCAAACCACTGCTCTTTCTTATCGAGCAGCCTCTTTACCCTCAAAATCTACCCCCAATATTGCTAGAAGATGGCTTCTTATCCCGTTCCCCACTGCCTAACCCTTCCATTCCTCCACTAATATATACGTTTAGGCTCAACTTCTCAGCCGTTCAAAAACTCCTAGTTTTTCTCCAACTTACTTTTTCTAGCCTTGCGTATTCCCCTACGAATAATGACCACATCCCTCTCAAACTCCAACAAATATTTACTTAAATTAGAGCTTGACTCTCCATAATACGTGAAGTCCAAAACACGTACAATGATTTCCAAATTCAAGCAAAATTATTAGAAATAAAAATGTTCTTGGATTCAGTTCTTTCATGAGAAAAATGAAAGATGAAATTCAGTTTATAGAAATTATAATAAAATAAACATGTTTTAAAAAAATAATAAATGATTATAAAACAAGGCTATAAAACTTTAAATGCTTTGTATAAAGTTTAAAAATTGGTAGAAATGCTTCACCATCGAAAACTTTTGTTTCAGTCTACTTTACCACTAGTTCATACTACAGATCAGTGATGTTGAATGGAACAAAATGATAAACCCTAAACCCGAAACCCGCTCTAGGTTATTTCAAAAAGAAAGAAAAAAAAGGAGAGTGAAAGGGTCGACCATTAAGGGATCTCTTTGACATTATAATGAAGAGAAGATTCTTCCATACCTCGCGACATACATGTAATATTTAGAAGTCTCTATAGTGTAAGGGATCGGTTTAGGGTTTAGGGTTTAGGGTTTAGGGTTTAGGGTTTAGGGTTTAGGGTTTAGGGTTTAGGGTTTAGGGTTTAGGGTTTAGGGTTTAGGGTTTAGGGTTTAGGGTTTAGGGTTTAGGGTTTTAGGGTTTAGGGTTTAGGGTTTAGGGTTTAGGAATTTAGGGTTTTAGGGTTTAGGGTTTAGGGTTTAGGGTTTTAGGGTTTAGGGTTTTAGGGTTTTAGGGTTTAGGGTTTAGGGTTTAGGGTTTAGGGTTTAGGGTTTAGGGTTTAGGGTTTTTA
>NW_019272038.1:0-237 GCF_002738345.1 Cucurbita maxima
AACCCTAAACCCTAAACCCTAAACCCTAAACCCTAAACCCTAAACCCTAAAACCCTAAAACCCTAAACCCTAAACCCTAAACCCTAAACCCTAAAACCCTAAAACCCTAAACCCTAAAACCCTAAACCCTAAACCCTAAAACCCTAAAACCCTAAACCCTAAAACCCTAAACCCTAAAACCCTAAACCCTAAAACCCTAAACCCTAAACCCTAAACCCTAAACCCTAAACCCTAAAA
>NW_019272038.1:300-35044 GCF_002738345.1 Cucurbita maxima
CCCTACCCTAAACCCTAAACCCTAAACCCTAAAACCCTAAAACCCTAAAACCCTAAAACCCTAAAACCTAAAACCCTAAACCCTAAACCCTAAAACCCTAAAACCCTAAAACCCTAAAACCTAAAACCCTAAACCCTAAACCCTAAACCCTAAACCCTAAAACCCTAAACCCTAAACCCTAAACCCTAAACCCTAAACCCTAAACCCTAAACCCTAAACCCTAAACCCTAAACCCTAAACCCTAAAACCCTCAACCCTAAACCCTAAACCCTAAACCCTAAACCCTAAACCCTAAAACCCTCAACCCTAAACCCTAAAACCCTCAACCCTAAACCCTAAACCCTAAACCCTAAACCCCAAAACCCTCAACCCTAAACCCTCAACCCTAAACCCTAAACTCCAAAATCAAAACCTGAATCCTGAAACCTAAAACCCCAAACCCCGAACCCCAAACCCTAAACCCCTGAACCTCGAACCCTTGAACCCTAAACCCCTCAACCCCGATCCCCTAAACCCCGAACCCCTAAACCTTGAACCCCTAACCCGAACCCCTAAAGCCCTAAACCTTTAAACCCTTATCCCTTAAACCTAAACCCTATTATTTACATTTCTATCTTAAGAGCTTTTTTCTGATTCCATTTTTTATGCCTGAACTCTCCACAATTGTATGATTTTGTCTACTTTGAGAATAAAAATTCTCATTGTTTTTCTTTTGGTTTCTCCAATATAGCTTTTATCATTGGAGATGTATTATTTACTTATATACGCGACTCCCCTCCAACAATTCTCCCCTCGAACAAACTATACTATAGGGCCTCTCCTGAGGTCTATGGAACCCTATAACAATCTCCCCTTAATTAAGACTGGACTCTTTTCTCTTGAGCCCTCGACACTTGAGTCACTTTTTTTCTACACCTTCAAGGCTCACAAATTCTTTGTTCGATATTGAGAATTTATTTACATGGCCAAGTTAAAGGACATGACTTTGATACCATGTTTAGAACCATGGACTTGCACAATGATATTGGTGGTGTGTATATTGAGAATTTGCCGATTCAAAACGAGCTTGATCGTGCATGTGCATATATAAAAGCAGAAACAACATTTGTCAAATTATCATTCATTATAGGGCTTAAACAGCCATCTTGCCTTCACATATTTTATTGGCGACGATGAAACAAAATAGAGAAAAAGAAAAGGCATAGGGATAGCATCTTAGAGCCAAGCAGGGTTGTTCAAAGGAGTGACAACAGCCTTCACTTGCAGATAATTGCTGAGGCTGTAAATACCCTTTTCTCGTCCATGTCCGCTCATCTTGTACCCACCAAAAGGAATCGCAGCATCAAATATATCGAAGCAATTGATCCACACAGACCCAACTCTCAGAGCACGGGTCAGCCTGTTGGCTGTGTCGATATTTTGAGTAAACACCCCAGCCGCCAGCCCATAGCGACTAGCATTTGCCCTCCTTATCACCTCCTCAACCTCTCTGCAATTACCAAAATAAATAAATAAATAAATCCATCGCGGTTCCATTTCTCATACTAGTTTTCTTCTAACTTACTTGTATTTCAAGATTGTCTGTACAGGACCAAAAATCTCCTCCTGTGCAATTGTCATGTCATCCTAATACAGAGAGAGAATAATGATGTAAGGCACACTAATCTCCATTTCCATGTAAAAATGGCCGTCACAAAACTAAATAAAAGGTAGACCTTGACGTTCGAGAAAACTGTTGGCTGGACATAGTAACCCTTGGAACCAAACCTCTCTCCTCCAGCTTCGAGAGTGGCTCCACCTTCAATCCCAGATTTTATATATTTCAAAATCTTTTTGAATTGTTCGCCGTCCACCTGTGCATGATTTCAGCATGAAAAAAGGCATCCCAAATCATGCTCTACTTCACTTGGACTTCAAAAGGAAATACTAGTAATTCTAGTTCTAGCTCACTCACCTGAGGACCTTGCTCAATTCCACCTAGGAATGGATCACCAACAACGCGGTTTGCAGCTCGTTTCCTTGATTTTTCTAGAAACTCATCGTACACTTTTTCATGAACAAAAGTACGGGAACCAGCACAGCAGCATTGTCCCTGTAAGAGAACATGTGTTTTACTTTTTAATGAAAGATAATCATAACATGTTTTTCTTCATGCTCAATTTTGTTTGACGTACCTGGTTGAAGAAGAGAGCAAAGTGTGCCATCTCGACAGCCTTATCCACATCAGCATCCTCACATACAATGAAAGGGGATTTTCCACCAAGCTCCAAAGTTACTGGCTTCAGATTGCTTTTTGCAGCTAGTTCAAGTACAATCTGCCCTGTTTCGGTTGATCCAGTAAAAGCAAGCTGGGAAAACAAAAGGATCATAGTGACGTGTTTATTGTTCTTCTTTGCATCAAATTTCTTAATTTTCTCTTTTCAAGAAAGAACCCATCTACACAAGTAACTTGCACATCTTGTTGTTTTATAAGGTTCTACCCTGCAAAACACAGGAGCAACGCCAAAAATTTGGGCGCCAAAGTAATGCAAGAGTTGCGCAATAATGTGATAAAGTTAAAAGCAGTTATACATGGGTGAAAGAACAGAGTACCTTATCAACTTCCATATGACTGGCAAGAGCAGCACCAGCAGTGGGTCCATAACCGGAAACAATATTGAGAACGCCCGCAGGAAGTCCAGCCTGCCATAAAAAGATATAACTGGAGTTTTATACAATGTAGTTTTAGGAATTGAATTACGAACTCGACTCAAATAGCCTAAGCCTGTGTGAAGAAATAAATAAGAGTTTTAATTGGCCAATCACCTCATGCAATAGCTTAGCCACATAGATAGCAGACAAAGGTGTCTGCTCGGCTGTCTTCAGAACAATAGTATTCCCACATGCTAATGCTGGACCAACCTTCCAAGCAAACATGAGCAGAGGAAAGTTCCATGGAATAATCTGACCCGCAACACCAATTGGTTCGTGCAAGGTCTGCACATGATACGAGCCATCAGCTGGAACTGTGAGTCCGTGTATCTTATCGGCCCACCCTGAGGTAAGTGCAGTCAAATTAATTGACACATTGATTGTTTGGCTAGGTCGCACAGGGCTAAAAGCCTAGAAGGCCAAACCTCGACTAGACAGACGTACCCGCATAATATCGGAAGAGGCGTACAAACATTGGGACTTCCAATTTGGCTGACTGTTCGTATGTTTTCCCATTGTCCCAAGTTTCGAGTGCTGCAACTTCATCGGCATGCTTCTCAACCAAATCGGCAAATCGCAAAAGTATCTTTGACCTTTCCTGCCGATGAGTAAATCGATTATTATTGGCGGTTGAGTGGAGGAGGATCAAATATATGGGACAGATTAAATAAGGCAATATATGAACTCACATAAGCAGTCATTCTAGGCCAAGGCCCATCATCGAATGCCTTGCGTGCAGCAGAAACTGCAAGGTCAATATCTCTGGCGTCACCTTCAGCAACATTCGCAATGACTTCTCCAGTCCTTGGGTCCAGTGTAGGAAAAGTTTTTCCTGAATTTACAGAAACAGCCCATAATTAAAATGGCTACCTTCTGAATCAGGGAGAGACACGTCAGTTACCTGAAACTGAATCCACAAACTGTCCGTTGATTAGCAGCTGGGTATAATTTACTTTCACAGATGGAGTAATTGGATCCTCAACAGCAGCGGAGGTGCTATATTTGCCAGTTGTTCTGCCACCGGAAGGCCTCCTCCCTGATCACGATAATTCCAATCCGCCATTAGCAGTTACCAATTCATTAAAAGTAAAGAATTAAACGCCTGCTATTTACTAAGAAATAGATATCGGAATCTTCATCAAATTATGTCACCGAAATCCCAAAGGAAGTCACAAATAAAAAAGTTATGAAGGATCTAAAGAAAGCTATAGTAAAATAATGATCCACAATGACAGGGGGACATAAAATTCCACACTCATTAAATCCCCACAAATAGAAAAGTGGGTGATCCCTTCATACGCTTCACGGACTTGTCAAAGATGGAATTTTTCAACGAAAAGAGATAGAAACTCAGTACTGATTGGCCCTTCTTAATTGATCGACCTCACGGTTTGCGGATTGTAAAAACAGAGATCAAAGGAAGGGCTCATCAAAATCTTAAATTTAGAACAGATAGAGAGAATAACAGACATCATGAGCGATGGAAAAACAAAAAGATGGCGTGTCTTCCTTGGTGTTACCTTTGGAAAGGAGAGCAGGTGAAGAAGCAAGGGAACGAGATATGAGCGAGGATATCCTCCGAGCCGCCATGATTGCGAAGAAGCACAAAAAAATCTGTCTATTTTAGACAGTGAGAACCTAATCCACTCAATGAGACGCTGGGGGAGTGGGTGTTGGAAGGATTGATTTTGCACTGTGTTGTGATGGCTTGGATATAAGTGATTAAATATAGATAATTTCAGGGTGTTGCAAGGATTGATTTTGCACTGTGTTGTGATTGGCTTGGATATAAGTAATTAAATATAGATAAGCTCTGGGTGTTGCAAGGATTGATTTTGCACTGTGTTGTGTTGGCTTGGATATAAGTAATTAAATATAGATAAGGTCTGGGTGTTGGAAGGATTGATTTTACAATGCGTTGTGTTGGCTTGGATATAAGTAATTAAATATAGATAAACTCTACGTATTGACTCCCAAGGGTATCCAATCAACAAACAGTTCAAACTGGCAAAAATATCGCGATTTCCGAGAAAAAAGGAATAAAAAAACTGGCAAAATATCTTCAAGTCTGAAGTGTGTCCCCTTTCTCGCCTGAAGCTCACACTTTCTGGGCGCATGTGGTTGGAGGAGAATCGAAAGGACAGCACAGCAGAGATGGGATGGCCACCAACGCAATCGACAATAGACAGTGGAATCAAACTTGAGAAACGCAAGGATGCGGATGGGGATGGGGATATGGGGATATGGGATGTGGGGCTACAACTTAACTTTAAAATAAATATTAGATATTAAATTAGAAAAATATGAGAATAGTGGGTGGCATGGTGGAAACTAAAACTAGAGGGACAAGCTCAAGTGGGGGAGAAGTATGATCTGAAAACGGATCTTAAATCTTTCTGAGGGTTGAGCCAGAAATGGAAACGTGTAATGGTCAAAAATTCATGGAGAAGAGGTGTGGAGATTAAAAAATTGTAGAACTATTTTTAAAAAATACAGGCAATTGTAATTATTTGAATGGATTGAATTTATTTTTTTATTTAAATCTTGTCACTTTTTTTTATAAATATTTTAAAGAAACTTTCGAGTTGATATTTTTTAGAATGACATAATACCTGTATCTGATTTGCTTTATAATCCTTTCGAAAAGCATAACTTACAATAATAGAGGGGTGAGAAGGTACTGCTTCAATACTATTCTGAATTTTTTGTAAGAAAACAAGTATTCCAACTTTTTGCTGAAGTTGCATCTGTCCAATAAGCATAACTTACAAAAATAAAAATAAAAATAAAAAAAGTAATTATTTATATTACAAATTCCTTATACTGCGTTATACCTAAAATAGTCATGTGATGTGAAAGGCATAGAAGTTTTGACATTTTCCACACAAAAAGAAAAACTCCAACTTTAATATTTTTTATAAAAAATAAATGATTGATGTGTTTTTAAAAAGGAAAAAACTTAATTAGAAGGGTACTTTTCAAACTCTAAACACAATCTAACATAGATAACGTCTTATTTTCTAAACTTTTGAAAGATATGAATCCCATTTATTAATTCACCACAAGCCCAACTTAGAAAGCCCAAAGCCCACCCTTAACTCCCTTAACCCTAGGTTTCAAAAATTGATAATCCTAACTTCTATCTTCTTCAAACAGCCCTAAACCTCTCCCCTCTCTCTCTCTCCTCCTCCTTTTCTCTCCCTCTCTCCCTTTCTGTTCAACCCTTTCTACGCCGCCCCCCGTCACCCTCTTTCGGCTATCTCCGCCGCCGCCCTTCCCTCTTTAAAACTCAATGTAACGGTATTTTTATAACTTCTTCAAATGTCAAAAGCATTAATACAACTTTTTTAAATTAAAAGAGTATATTGAAATGAGGTGGTATAATTTAGCAATTTGATCATCTATTATTTTCATAGCCCAAGAGGAGGTCGATGATATTTGAAAGGAAATTGAAAGAGAGATATTTGAAAAATCCCAATAAATTGAGAACCCTATCATTTTATGTGTCCTCCCCCTGCTAACTGACACGCTTTACGAGAGTTCGGTGTCAGCAAAAAATGAAAGGGGGAAAGTGCTCCAATATAAAAGCTTAAAAGATGCGTCCTTTTTTAGCAGATTCGCTGCTTGTGAGCCTCTCAATCTTTTTTTCATAACAAAGCAGCCGACCCCACCCTCTTAGTTCCGGGGCGTCTTGCTCCTGCTCGAAGGGCTAACGACCAAGCGGCTCCCTTTAGTCTTATCTTTCCCTTTTGCCCACACAGGATTACCAACGCATGGCTTCCGATAATTCTTCTGCCTCAGCCTCAGATTTATCTGTCAAGAGGTCGAGGGACGAAGACCAAAATGGAACTCCACCCTCTTCACAACCTGATTCTATTTCTTCCGTCATCCCCGGATGGTTCTCCGAGATCAGCCCAATGTGGCCTGGTGGGTTCGCCACTACATCTCGCTCCTCTTACTTAATATGTGTTTATTCCTAAGTAATCGTTCCTTAGTCATCGACAGTTTTGGAACTCATTCACTTGTGCCTTCTCTGCTTTCGTAGTGTTTTGGCTTATCTGATTTTAACTTTCTCTGGTGAGTTGGTTGAAATATCATCACTCCAAGCACAATCAATGATTTGGCAAGCCCTTCTATATTTATTTTGGTAGAGATTTTAGAAAAATTACCTCAAAATTTTAAGAGAATGAGATTTAAATATTTTAGAAAAAAAGATTCAGATTTGTTGATCACATTTGTTAGGTCGGATTGTTTAGGCTCTAGTATAAATATCCCTCCACCCTAAGTAGATTATTCATCCAAAAACAACAAAGAGTATTCTACATAGTGTCTTTGTATCCTCTTCTCGATTGGTCTTAATAAAGAGTGCGAGTGTTTCCCACAGAGTTGTTCAACAATTGGTATCAGAGCAAAGTTAGTGTATGTTATTTGATCTCTTGGAATTTTTAGTATGCTCTGTGGTTGCAGCTCTATCTGATCTTCCACATCAAAAACGATTTCTTGAGATTAGTAGTGAGTGAGTTTTTTTTTGTGTCGTGAGTAGTCTGTGACTCTGCAAGTCTTATGTCGAAAGTGCTTGTTTGGTATGGCCAACACGATGGTTGATTTTCAAATCGTTGGAGGAATCAAGAAACTCAACAACAACAACTACAACACGTGGGCAACATGCATGATGTTCTATTTACAAGGACAGGATCTTTGGGAGATCGTTGGCAGGTGTGAAACTACGCCGCCAGAGGAGGATTCTAACGGCGCCTTGCGCAAATGGGGAATCAAAGCAGGCAAAGCAATGTTTGCCTTGAAGACCACAATCGAAGAAGAGATGTTAGAACATATTTGGGATGACAAGACACCGAAAGAAGCATGAGACACGTTCGTAATGTTGTTCTCAAAAAAGAACGATACGAGGCTACAACTTCTGGAGAATGAGTTGTTGTCAATTACACAACGTAACATGACGATTGCTCAGTACTTCCACAAGGTCAAATCGATCGGTTGGGAGATTACTGAACTAGACCCGAAGTCTACCATTGTAGAATCTCGAATGAAGAGGATTATAATCCACGGATTGCGACCGGAATATAGAATGTTTATTACTGCTATACAAGGATGGCCCACTCAATCATCACTTGTAGAGTTCGAAAATTTGTTAGCCAGCCAAGAAGTCATGGCTAAACAAATGGGAGGCATCACATTGAAGGGTGAAGAAGAAGCACTCTACACAAGTGAAAGTCGAAGCAATAATAGGCCGTCTACCAAATGTGGATACAATGGTGACAAAAGAAGAAGTTACCAAGGAACTTCACAACCCGAGAGAGCTCAGAAGAACGACAACAAGAGTTTCCAAGGAAAAAGATTTGAAGGTATTTGCTATAATTGCGGGAAATAGGGTCACATGTCTAGAGATTGTTGGTCCAGGAAAAAGTCGGTTGAAAGCAATGTGGCAATATCCAAAAAGAAGATAGAGGATGAATGGGATGCAGAGGTACTATGTCCAATAGTAGAAGACGAGCTAGCACTCATGGCAATGATGAAAGAGCATATCGATTACGAGGATGACTGGATCATTGATTCAAGATGCTTAAACCACATGATTGACGATCAAAGCGATGTAATGGAAGAGGGGTGGCCCTCAGAGAAGAAAGTATTACCAGGCCTTGAGCAAGCTGAAGAAATTCTTTTATAGAACACAGAGGAGCAAACAGAAGAAATTCTTTTATAGAACACAGAGGAGCAAACAGAAGAAATTCTTTTACAAAACACATAGAAGCAAACGGAAGAAATTCTTTTACACAACACAGAGGAGCAAACGGATGAGATTCTTCCACAAAAGACGGGGGAGCAAATTGTACACATTTGCTTAAGTGCTGATGTGCCTGAAGATTCAAGTGACACTAGTGTTGGTGAGCAAGAAGTGACTCAACTAAGCGAGCCTAGTGAAAATGAAATGACACCTCAACAACTCAGAAATTCAGAAATAATCCTAAAGGCAAATCCAGAGTATGCCAACGCAGTAGAAGACGAAATTAATGAGCTGGAGACATATGAAGAAGCATCACAAAACTCAGCTTGGCAGAAAGCAATGGAGGTAGAAACTATAGCCCTGGAACAAAATTAAACTTGGGAATTAGTGCCAAGACCAAGAGATATTAAACTCATCTCTTACTAGTGGGCTTACGAAATAATGTGTACCCCGGATGGATCAATCATGAGATACAAAGCTCAGACTATAGATTCAGGGTTCTCTTAAGAATATGGACTAGACTATGATGAAACATTTAGTCCAGTGGCAAAGATCATTATCGTAGAAGTTCCTCCAATACTTACGGTAAATAAAGATTGAAAATTATGACAGATGGATATGAATAATGCTTTCTTGCATGGAGAGTTAAACAGAGAGTTCTACATGAACCAACCAAAGAGATTCGAAAATGAAGTTGGAGTCATTGATCAATATATGCAAAATCCGAAGAAGCCTCATTTGGATGTGGCTCGATGGACCTTGAGATATGTCAAAGGTACAATCAATTACAATCATTTATACAAAAGAAGCGAAGACTGGAAGCTAGCTAGATATAGTGATGTCGACTATGCAGGAGACCACGATACCTGAAGATCAATCACTGAGTATGCGTTCAAGCTCGGTTCGAGAACAATTTTTTGGTGTAACAAAAGACAACCAACAATATCATTGTCAACTAGAGAAGCAGAGTACAGAGCAGCAGTTGGAGCAGCTTAGGAAAATACATAGTTAAAACATTTGATGGAAGATTGGCACCAGAAAATTGAGTATCCAATACCACTTCATTCCAACAATCAATTTGTGATTCGTCTAGTAGAAAATTCGGTTTTTCATGGTAGAACAAAGCATGTAGAGGTACGCTACCATTTCATTAAAGAGAAAGTTTTGAAGGAACAAATCGAGATGCAGCAGATCAAGACAGATGACCAAGTGGCAGACTTATTTACAAAAGGGCTGAATATTGGCAAACATGAGAGTTTTCGCTGTCAGCTCAACATGGTGCAGCGAATGAGGAAGATGCTATTTAAATGCACGAGCTTATATTTAATCGGTATTCTAAGCCCAACTTTATGTTTTCCGCTGGTTTCTGTCACTTGTTCTCTGTTTAAAATTTATGTTCTTCTATGGCGTCGTTTCATTTGGTTGCTAACAATTGCTATTGTAGGCTCAGCTTAAATTATCGATATGTTTAGTCTTAAATAATAGGTTTATTTCCCCTTTTCTCTTTGCGAAGGTCCATTTTGCTTCGCACATTCTCTTCGCAAATGGTATCATTCTTGGTTGTTGGCAAGCTTGGATGGTGGGTTATGCCACTGTATTTGTATTGACTCCGTTTGATGTGAGTTTTCTTTTTGTGTTGACTGCTGTATATCCTTTCATTTACTCTATTAGAGTATCTTTTTTAATAAGAAAAAAAATGATAAATTTTTGTTACGAAATAAGCAGGATAAATATGCTGTGAACTTGTCCATGACGGTATCACTTTTTTTCTTGTCCGTACTTATAACTTGAAAATATTGTGCAGGAGAGGCACATTCATTGAAAGTAGAGAAGATTTTATTTCGAGGGAATTCTGACTATCAGGATGTTATGGTCTTTCAGGTGTGAATTACTTGAGCATTGTAATATTTCTTCTTTGGCTTGTTATTGATTCTATTCCAACTGTTTGCTGCGCAGCATTAGAATGGTGGTTTGGCTGAAATTGAAACCCCAGATTCAATCCATGGTCGGGAGGAGTTGAGAACCTTTCATGTGATATATAACTGACATATATTAGTATTGGTAGTTGGGAGTTTTTTCTCTTCTTACATCTAATTCCTTGAAATTTTGTGGCCCAGTGGAGTGATTGGTTTTATGCTGTGCTCTACCGAGGGACCTGCTGTTGATTTCAAACACCCGATAAATTCAATCGATGTTAATGATATTAACAACAAGTCTAGAGGGCCCTTGAGATTTTAGAATTCTGAGGTTTGTACCATAATCTTGTTGGGCGTTTTTGTTTATGAAAAAAGATTTTACAATCCTCATTTGGTTAGAATCATAAATTTGAAATCCAGATTCACACGGCAGCTTTCTGTTTGCCATCTTTCGCCAAGAAGGTTATTGATTCAAGAGTAAAATGAGGATTGAATCGGGGGAGTAGGTTGTGGCTCTTCATTTTGAACCAAATGCCTTGTCTACCCCGACACTGCAGATCAACCAAGGCATTTTCCTTCTTTAACTTTCCCTTATTCAGCAATTCAGTTGTTCTATTATTCTGCTGCTGCTGCTTAATACAATACGACTTTTTCGCCCATAGCATAGCCCTTTGTTCATAAATTGAATTCAGAACGTGGATGTTCAAATGGGAAGTCCTTTGTTGATAAATTGAATTCAGAACATGGATGATTAAATAGGAAGTTCTTTGTTGATAAATTAAATTCAGAACATGGATGTTTACCTTATTTTTTTTGTAAATAGTCATTCACACTTTTTCTTCTCACAAACTTTGGATCTATATTCAAGTTGGAGCAAAAACAAGTTTATAGAATATTATAGGGATTAGGCACTAGGCAGTGTGTACATATTTATTTGTGTGCAAATGTGTAAATTAAGGCAGTAAAGATGTTATACATTTTTTAAATATAAATTATATTAAAAAAATAAATGAAGCATCTAAATTGTTGATAAATATTTTGTTAGTTGAATAAAACAAGATGAGGAGTTGGAGATTTAAATTCGTAGGCATCCTTGATTTTTTAAAAAAAAAAAATCCACGATAGCAGCACGTCCCCAAAAGACAGAACAAGCAAGGCTTAGTTTTGTTTTCACGTTTTTGGATTGGCAAGCAATGTGTTAGTCATGTGATATACAACGTTCAACCATGTTTATCCCACGAAAAACGTGACGCTCCTACTTCCAATAAAGACAAGTGGTTGTGCGTAATTCTTCCTTCGGATTTCATTCTCTGTCTATTCACCCTTCCTGGTAAATTCTCCTCTCTCTCTCTCCAATTATAAATTTTCTGTAAACGTTTGGAGATGGAAATGGAAATGGAAATGAAATCCAAAATCTGCATGCTTTAGCTTTTGGCCTCTGGCCTCTGGGTGTAATGCTGATTTTGCGACTTTGATTCCTTTCTGGATTTCGATGCTCTTTCTTTTGTTGATTTGCTTTCAATTATTTGTGAATACTTTTTCTTTTTAGTTTCTTTTCAATAACATCATCAATGAGGTTCAGTTGATTTGCTTTCAATTATTTGTGAATACTTTTTCTTTTTAGTTTCTTTTCAATAACATCATCAATGAGGTTCATGTTGGATATCTGTTCTTTCTTCCTATCCCTTTTCAATGTTCTTTCTTAGTTTGCAGCTATTAGGTATCAATATAAATCACATCAATTTTTATTAAGCTAAATTAATAATTAAAAAAAAAAAATCAAAAGTGTCGCTAAATACTCTTAAATAAGAGTTAAAAAATTCATTAAAACTGTAAACATATTTTTAAACTTTGGTTAAAATATGCACGAATTTTTAAAAGTAGTATTAATAACTTTTATCTTAAAAAAAAACTAAAAATTATTTCATCAGTACATGGACAAAATCCTTTTATCCATACTTCAAAAATCATGATTTATTTTTTCCGTTGCTGCTTAACAATTCTTTTTTTTTTTCTTTCCTTGTGTTAAATTATTTTATAATATGTTTGAAAATGAACTCCTTTTCATTTAAAGTTCTAATCGTTTAAGAAGAGAGAAAAAGAATAAGAGAAATGAGAGTTTTGAAGACGGAGAAATGAAAGAATGAGGTTAAGAAGACAATTAAGGAATGAAGGAAGAAAAAGATAAAAGAAAGAGAAAATTGAAGACATGAGGAGTGAACTAAAAAAACATAAGAATTTTTGTCAAAGGTAAGAATTTTGTTTTAAGGCAAAAATATATTATTCATAGTTGTGAAAATTTAAAATTTATGGGTGAGCCAAAATTTGAGGAAAGAAGGACCAACCCCTAGTACGAACTACGAAGAGGGGAAGGCACAGAGGGATGGGGCGCTAGAGCATGGAGCTGGAGGAAGAGGAGTAAGGGAAGGAAAAATGTTGCGTGGAAAATGAATTAGTATTTTTCTTGTATCTTCAGTTGTGTGGGCAGTGTTAATCCACATGTTTTTATGTACGGAATAACTTAGAGAACGTTGAGAAACACAAAACTTGTGACTGCTGAGGCTCCAGTCATGAATGTCATCGAACACCCCAACCAACCCTGCCCTTGATGCATTTCATTCCCGATCCACAAAACTTGTGACTGCTGAGGCTCCAGTCATAAATGTCATCGAACACCCCAACCAACCCTGCCCTTGATGCATTCCATTCCCGATCCACTACCCTCAACTACAACTCCTTTTCCTCCTTATTTTTTCCTAACTGACCTCTTAAATTGTTGAACCACCTATCACCTTATATATAATTAAGAATCTGACTTCCACCTCGTACTTTCGTTTTTCTGATTGCCTCACTGTTTGCTTTACGCAACTGTATAACAACTTGTTATCCACTCATCTACTACCATTTTCGTCTTAAATCCCTTGCGTCTATTATTGAACAGCACTAATTTGTATGCCAAAGTGGTTTCATTTGATCATCATACCTGGTTTCCTCCCAAATAACCATGGTTCATGTCTTCATATGAAGAGCTAGCTCAGACACACAACGCGGATCCGGAAGTAAAAAACAAGTATGTGGCGGCTTAAGATTGCGGATGGAGGGAATGACCCCTACATATACAGCACAAATGACTTCATAGGGAGACAAACTTGGGAATTCGATCCGGAAGCAGGGACACCGGAAGAGAGACAAGAAGTAGAAGAGGCTCGCCTCCATTTCTACCGGAATCGCTACAAAGTCAAGCCTAGTGCCGACTGCCTTTGGCGAATGCAAGTAAGTAAATAAACTAGTGCGTTCTTAACTTCACACTTTACCTTCCCTCACTACACTGACAGTAGCTCCGCGGATGGGGCTACAACCTTTTTTTATGGAGGCCAAAATTTTGGAATCTATATATGAAACCTTCCAATTTTGGTTGAGTTATGATGTTTTGGAAGATGATACAACATGTATTTAAACAATTGGTAGTTCCTGAGGGAGAAGAAGTTCAAACAAGAAATTGGTGCAGTAAAGATAAAGGAGGGGGAGGAAATATCACAAGACAAGGCGAGGATAGCATTGAGAAGAGCAGTTCACTTCTACTCAGCGTTGCAAGCAAGTGATGGACACTGGCCAGCTGAAAACGCAGGACCTTTGTTCTTCCTTCCACCGCTGGTGAGTATAAATCTGTAGGTGCCAGGATATGGAAATGGAATCGGAAATGGAACTGAAATGAATGAAGGGAGTGTGCAGGTAATGTGTTTATACATAACAGGACATTTGGACCAAGTATTCCCTGAAGAACACAAGAAAGAAATACTTAGATACATATACTGCCATCAAAACGAAGATGGTGGGTGGGGATTGCATATAGAGGGCCATAGCACCATGTTCTGCACTGCTCTCAGCTATATCTGTATGCGTATTCTTGGAGAGGGCCCAGATGGTGGTCTCAACAATGCTTGTGTTAGAGGCCGCAAGTGGATTCTTGATCATGGTAGTGTCACCAACATACCCTCTTGGGGAAAGACGTGGCTCTCGGTCAGTATCATTTACACACACGCATTACTACTAATTTCTTCATTCTAGCTAGCTGATTAGTTAGTTAATTATCGTTGATTCAATTCACTGCCACTAGCTTAGCTTACCGTGTAATTACTGTTAAATATCACTAGCCCATTAAGCCACTCATTTAAGAAAATGATTTAGAATTTTAAGAATAAATTTAGAAAAATAATTTAGGAATTTTAGGAATAAATTTATCTAAATAATTTAGATACTTTACAAACGTTGAGAAATTTTAGGAATTGATTACCTATCATGAGTATAAATACCGTCCACCTTACCTAGTTTATCATCCCAAGAAATTTCAATATAAAGTGTAGTAGTTTCTAGAGTGTTTTGTAAATCTCTTCTCGATTGATCTTAATAAAGTGTAGCAGTTCCACCATTAATTAGTTTGCTTGCTGCATGCTTATTTAAAATGAAAACAGATACTTGGTGTTTATGATTGGGCTGGAAGCAACCCAATGCCGCCAGAGTTTTGGTTACTCCCTTCGTTTCTACCAATGCACCCAGGTTTGAATTTTGCGCATGCTGCTCGAGTTCATTGCTCACCTGTAGTCTTATTGATTAAATATTAATTAGTACGTATGAAAATTGGTGCAGCAAAAATGTGGTGCTATTGTCGAATGGTTTATATGCCCATGTCCTACTTGTATGGAAAAAGATTTGTGTGCCAAATCACACCACTCATACAAGAATTGAGACTGGAACTTCACGCCCAACCTTTTGATGAGATAAACTGGAAGAAGACCCGGCATCTGTGTACAAAGGTTCATATAATTTGTTTAATTCAACCTATTTACCTTGTAGGCAGTTACACTACGTGAATGCAAATCTGGATGTGCAGGAGGATGTATACTACCCGCATCCCTTGATGCAAGATCTACTATGGGATAGCCTTTACATCTGCACTGAGCCGCTTCTTACTCGTTGGCCATTCAACAAGCTGGTTAGGGAGAAGGCTCTTCAAGTCACCATGAAGCATATCCATTACGAAGATGACAACAGTCGATACATTACCATTGGTTGTGTTGAAAAGGTAAAGCAATATGCGGTACTCCAAGGTTACAAAATCATATTAATTGAGATTTAGTTTGACGATATTGGAAATGTATCAGGTACTCTGTATGCTAGCTTGTTGGGTGGAAGATCCTGATGGGGATTACTTCAAAAAGCATTTGGCAAGGATCCCCGATTACATATGGGTTGCTGAAGACGGTATGAAGATGCAGAGTTTTGGTAGTCAAGAGTGGGATACGGGTTTTGCCATCCAAGCTTTGCTTGCGGCTGATATGGCAGACGAAGTTGGACCTGTATTAGCCAGAGGACATGACTTCATTAAAAAGTCTCAGGTTAAGGACAACCCCTCTGGTAACTTCAAGACCATGCATCGACATATTTCGAAAGGATCTTGGACTTTCTCTGATCAAGATCATGGATGGCAAGTTTCTGATTGTACTGCAGAAGCTCTGAAGGTACATGCATTGCGCATATAAAAACTAATAAATTCAGCTTAAATGTAGAATCTGCTTTACAAACATCTTATATATGTTGATTAATCTTCAATTGCATGCTCCCAGTGTTGCCTTCTTTTCTCACTGATGCGCCCAGAGATTGTAGGCGACAAAATGGAAGCTCAGAGGTTATACGATTCCGTGAATGTCTTACTTTCTTTACAGGTTAGAAGAAAGGTTAAATTATAGAAAATGTTTCAAGATAACTCTCAAAACATTCGATAATATCGTCACATTTTCAAAATAGTTAAAAATAATATTCTATTTTGTTTAAAAAATATCCTCTTCTTCTAAACTCTCCTAGTCTCCTTCTATTCCACAATCTCCTCCTTCAATTAAGGTTAAAAATGAAAAGAAGAAAAAAAAAAGATCTCTCCACCTATACGTGTTTGATTTAAATTAAATATGATCTCTCTCCACGAAACAAAATCAATATTGTGTATCCGTTTCACGTGCAGAGTAAGAATGGAGGTTTGGCAGCCTGGGAACCTGCAACCGGTCAAAAATGGCTAGAAGTAAGTTATTAAGTAATTTTGTTTGAATGCGATGAATGAATGAATAATGTGAAGACAAGGAAGTATATGATCTGAAATTAATAGAATGGTGTACGGTGCGGTGGCAGATGCTGAATCCGACGGAGTTCTTTGCAGACGTAGTGATTGAGCACGAGTATGTAGAGTGCACAGCATCGGCAATCCAGGCTCTGATATTGTTCAAGAAGCTACACCCTGGGCACCGGAAGAAGGAGATTGACAACTTCATTCAAAACGCTGTACGCTACCTTCAAGATATACAAATGCCCGATGGCTCTTGGTACGGTAACTGGGGAGTTTGCTTTACGTATGGTTGCTGGTTCGCACTTGGCGGTCTGGTGGCTGCCGCCAAAACTTTTAACAACTGCGCAGCCATTCGCAAAAGCGTACATTTCCTTTTGAATATTCAGATGCCCGATGGTGGTTGGGGAGAGAGCTACCTCTGCTGCCCGAGTAAGGTAATTTCGATTTTATTCTCCATCCACTTGAACTGTTTATTTAATAACTTTATACCATTTTTATTTGCGCTCACTGGTGGGTGTGGGTGTGGGTGTGGGTGCGGCTGCATTACTAGAAATATGTGCCCCTTGAAGGAAAGCGCTCCAATTTGGTTCAAACAGCGTGGGCTATGATGGCCCTCATTCATTCAGGACAGGTTTGTAGGCTTGAATCTTTTTAAGATGTTTAATTTAAGTAGCATTTATGTCCAGTTATGGAAATTTGAAATAAATGATGGTTCCTTTCCCAAATATACACTGAACAGGCGGAAAGGGACCCTACACCTCTTCACCGTGCAGCTAAGCTGTTAATAAACTCGCAAACCGAAGACGGAGATTTTCCTCAACAGGAAATAACTGGTGTTTTCATGAAGAACTGTATGTTACATTATTCAGCTTACAGAAACATATATCCGCTATGGGCTTTGGCTGAATACAGCAAACGAGTCAAATTGGCTTCTACTTCCCCTTAGTTTTATAAATATGCTCTTTTCTTGTACCCTCTTTCGGATTTTGATAAATATGATTTAGCACGTGCCTCCAGTAATTCCTATATATTTCTTCCACCGCTGGAACCGTTGAGTTGAATAAGTTTAAATTATCTGTCCCCAAAAAAGTTAGGAATGAACACGGTTAAATTAAATCAAATTATAGGTACAATAATGAATTAATAAAAGCCAACAAAATAGTAATAATAAAAAATTAAGAATTTGTGGAGGAAGATTGGAATTAAGTAGAGAATTGGTGTGCAGAGAAGAAAAAGAAAGAGTATGAATGTCAAGGGTTCTTGATCTTGATCCTTAATTTGCGCGCAATTTGTAAGGCTCTGGGATGGAGCACCCCCCTGTTGTTATTGTTGTTGCACTGTTCTACCTCGACCCAGTTGATGAGCTTGAGTAATACAGACTGAGGAACTTTCCTCACATCCTCGTCCCCCGCTCCCTTGCTCTTCTTCATGCCCGCTTCCAATGCTTTCTCTATGAACTCCATAAACCACTTTCCAGCTTCCCTTTCAATCTCCTTTCCCAGTTTGATTGTGTCGCTCAAGCTACTACTGCTGGACCATGATGGCATTGCCATTGCCATTGCCATAGGTGGCGGCTTCTGATTTTCATCATTCTCACCAACAGATGTTGATGTTGATGTTGATGATGATGACGCTTTCTGCTCCCTCGGCATCACGACTTTCCCAAAGTTGGTCTTTATCCTCTGCTCGCTTCTCTCCGGACAAGCACAAGCCGTCACTGACTTGTACAACCCACACCTTTTTTTGGATAAACTTGATTCAGGATTGCTGGAGTTGGGTGTGATCTCACTTAGTATGGAGGAGGAGGGAGATTCTTGTTCCTGCTGCTGTTGTTGCTTTATGAAATTCTGGTTCTGAGCCAGTTCAGTAGCGGCTTGAACCGACACCATATCACTCACTGCCTGCATGATTTGCTGGTGGAATTCAAGGAACTCGTCGAAACAGTTGGCAGGAGCGTCGGCTCTAGCTGATTTACTCAACCTAGAAAGCATCCTACATACATACAACAAAATATCCATCTTATCTTAGAGCAAGTCAGTGATGAGAGTGGGTGAAAGTGCGAGTGGGTGTACCTGAGGGATCTCACTAAAGCGTCCGTGGCAGTAGCCCCTCTCAAGGATTGGAGGGCAATCTTCTGCGCTGTATCTCTCTGCTGCACAGCTTCCTGATAAACGTTGTTTGTTATCATAAGATGATGCATTATTAGGATTTAGGAGCACCATCAACCAACTGGAATTCAGAAGGAATTAATTTTCGTTCATTCACCTTGCCTAATATGCTGAGTTTTCCTGGTAAGTTGACGGGAAGAATGGTGCCGCTATCATCAGAGTCTGAAGGGCCATACTGAGAACTATTCAGCATGGGGGAGGCATCAATCCTGGAGGTCCTTTGATTCCGCAGACTTGGAGGTGGAGTGGTGCTCTTCTTTGCTGCAACAACAAGCCAGCCAAAGAAAGTGATGAGATGAAAATGAAGATAGATAATATGTTTGAGAGGCCAACAGATAACACTCAACAGGCAACAGCAGCGCTTGAAAGTTTAACATTTTGTATACCTACAACTGAGTTGAAGGAAGCTGGTGATGAAATCCTTGGATCTCGCTCGCACACGCTCTTGCTTCTAGGGAATTTGGAAATGGATGCACAGCTTTTCCTAAGAAATGAAGGAGTAGGGCTTTCAATTTTAGCCAACAGCCCACCACCAAAGGAAGACCGGATTCCGCTTTTTCCCTTAACCATGGGAGACATGATTCGCTCCTTCACGGGCGTACACTGGTCAAAGTCCAGGGGAACGGGCTTCAGAATCATGGGTGAAGAATACCCATCTCCATGGATCATCCCTGTTCCCCAAGAACCCCGCCTCGGAACCGACCCCTTTGCCTTGGACTTTTCATCACAATTCTCCCCTTTCTCTCTCAAACCCATCAGAGGTTCTGGTGTTCCCACCAGAGGGTGTCGCCCAGGGAGTGGCTTTGCGCCTTTCACCGCTGGGACGGGGGACCCAGGTTCCAATTTATCCACGTAAATAAACTGACCTAGCTGTATTTTGTTGCTCAAAACGAAATCACCTTGATCCGAAGGCAGACTCACGTAGATCGAGTGCGAAGAATCCGACACCTTGATATAGAATCCATGCTTTGGCCACAGGTTCTTCTCGTCCAGATCTGCAGGCACAATGTCCGTAACCTGTAACAGGGAGCTGCGGTGATCGCTCGTGGGTTTCACCCCCGAACTCATTCCATCTAGAAGCTTTACCAGAACTCCTGGTGCCAGAGTCGCCATTAAAAGAACTTCAAAGAAATAAAGAACGACTCAATGTTCCAGATTCTTTTACTTCAAATCCCAATTACAATTCAATATTTTCGACTTCTCTCACTTTCTTTCATGGACGAGAATGATGGAAGTGGCCGTTGGCAACGGAAGGCCATACAGGAAAAAGCCCAACTTTTTTGAATTTCGGACTTTGTAACGTTACAAAACGGTCAAAAGGGGACCCATCAACCTCGTTGTAAATTTATAATTTCGAAATAATTCTCAACACGGTTTTGTTTTTATTAAATACTTTTGTTTCAAATTATAAAAATTTTAGGTTAAATTAAATAAAAATATTTTTAAATACTCTTAAAGTTGAACCAGTCTAACTAAAAAAAAAATTGAAGTATTCAATAACTATGGAATACGTAAGTACCATTTTTCTCACATCTAACCGTGCAAAATTGTTCGATGCAATGTGACCTCAACCAAGAATTTCTCTTGTTTTGGACTCAAAGTAGCAGCCCATAAAGTGGGGAATGGATAGATTTAGAGATAGAGGGAGAGAGAGAGAGAGTCACAACAAGCGTGTGAGCTGTCTCATGGAATTTCCCTCGCAACACAACAAGGCAATGGAAGCACATAGATATGGGCACAGGACCATTCTTTCGCAGTTAACAGTACCATTCTTTGGCTAAACCTAAAACAAATTAGAAACAGAAAATAAAAGCATGTTCTAATGACGTGGAGGTGGCGGCTAAACATTTTTTAAACGACACCCATACCCTCCCCCCTTGCGGCGACAGATCAGTCGGCCACAGTCCACGTCATGTCGTTCTCGAAGATCCAGTGGCACACCTCCACCCGACCGGGGGCGGACCCGAGAGCTATGAACGCCCCGTGACTGGGACTCCAGGCTGAGGTGTCCAAGTGACAGATGGCAACTCCGTGGTTTATGTTGGCCGTAGACCTTGGATCCAGCAATTCCGCTTCGTACACTCGAACCTTGGGCACGGAGTGGCAGTAGTAGAGTAGGTAAGGGAATAGGCTCTGGTGGCAAGACACCGACTTCGTCACCTTCCCTCCCTCCACCGCTTTCACCGCCCCTATCATTATGTTCCCCTTCGACCCCTTCGTGTTCTCCGTCGCCCGGACCACCACGTTCCGCCCCAGCACCGACGTGGCGAAGTCTAGCATATCCTCCACCGACCCCACGCACCGCTTTGTCTCCCCGGCACTCGGCGCCCTCTCGCACTCCCTGAGCGTCTCCGTCATCATAGTCTCCATCGACGAATTATCCTCGGCGTGGAATATCTTCTTCATCACTCCCAGTTTCGAACTCGAGAAGGGTAACTTGGATAGAATAGATCGGGGCAGGAACGACCTCTTCGGCATTTTATCCTTGATGTCCGGCATAGCCATCACCGTCCCCTTCCTCAGCATTGACTCGCGGAAGAACTTCCCGGGCTCTACCCACCTCTGCGCCAAACTCCCGTTCACCGACATTTTCGCACCACCGGAGCTCACATTGCTGTACTGGGCAAAACTAATCCCCCGTTTCGCGTAATCTTTGAACGTTGTATTCACCCCATAGATCTTGAATCCCACGCTTTGCGCATTCCCATTCTGTCCATAACCACTAAACTTGTCCGAACCCACATTGGCGGATTTCCCATAATTTGCGAAATTGACCTTCGCCGAGTTCGAGTTCTTGGAGTAGGATTGAAATGAATCGTCCCCCACATTCGCCTGGTCTCTGTAACTAGAGAAGCTTTCAATCGCTCCGTTCCCACCCTCCCCATAGCTCCTGAAGTTGTTCTGTGGGTCGTTTTGCTCGTTACCGTAATTGGTGAATGTGTCGTTAGCGCCATTTCCGTCGGACCCATAGCTTGAAAACCCAGAGCCTATTACGTTTGCGTTGGTCCCGTAGGCAGAGAACTCGTTGGGACCCCCATTTCCTCGTTTTCCATAGTTGGCAAACGACTGATCTCCTGCGTTTGCGTTCTCGCTGTAGCTCTTAAAGACTTGAGATCGTCCAGTGGCATCGGTGGAGTAGCTGGTAAATCGGAGATTGGGGACATTGGTGGATTGTTCGTAGGTTGTGAACTTGCCGTTACCTCCTATGGCTTTGGAGGCGTAAGTGTTAAAACCCTGGTCGGGGACGTTGGTGTCGATGCCATAGGTCGAAAATCGGTCGGCGTGGCTCAAGGCGCCGTGGCTGTAGCGCCGGAAGGAATCGACGAGGATATTTTCATCATTGGAATAGTTCTTGAAGGAGTCGATGCCACCAGCTCTTTTGGAGCCGTAAGTGGTGAAGTTCCTATTGGAATAGACAGCAAAGTTGGAGTCCTTGTTGTGCTTGGCCAAAGAAGGGGCTAAATCGGGGAAGCAGAGCAAATTTGCGGCGGAGCAGAACTGAGGGAGGCGGGAGGAGAGTGTGTTTTGGGCTGCGAGTTTGGCGAAGGCCGCGGACTGCACTGCCGTCAAGGGAGACGCCTTGGAGAAGAGAAAAGTGGGTTTTGGCAAATCATTCCGGACCTCCTTGTTCCAATAACGACTCAGAAAAGCTCTTGGGGTAAAGGGGTTGTCCTCGTCGCCAGCCGCGGGAACCTTTTTCCGCACGCCCACATAAACCACACACAAATTACAATTTACAATTTACAGTTACAGGGGATAAAAACTGAAGTAATGAGAAATAAAGAGTGAAGTGGAGATGGAAATTGACTTACATTGAAAGCCGAAAGCAAGAAGATAGAGAGATAGAGAGGAACCAGAAGGGGCGCGGGTAATCTGTGCATTTCTGTTTTGGGTTTTGTTGGTTGGGTTGTATGCAGAAATTTATAGTGGTTTCACGCGGCCGAAAAGTTCAATTTTATCACTGCCTTTCTTTTATTTTTTGGATTTATGTTGAGATTCTATGGCCTTTTTCCGAATTTCAACCCAACCTAGACGCGTTTACAAGTGCTTTTTAGAGCTGCAATACCAATTCTTCAATGTATTTGATTCTAACTTTGGGTGGATCCTCATTTTATTATTTAAATACGCAACCATTAATGGTTCATTTTCTTAACTTATGCACGGACCTAGTATTGGACTGTTTTAATATTGGTCCCCAGAGAGTTGAGAATATTCTGGCATGAGAGAACATTTAAGGATGACACGGAGTAAGAAGTAACTGTGCGAGAGGGAATTTATTTTAGTTAGGACCCAAGAGGAAGGAAGGAAGGAAAAAATGATACATAGATTACTTGGAAGAAAAAGAGAAACACAGAGGAAGATAAAGTTGATAGTGGAGTACAGACAAGGGGTAGTTTCAGAAGCCGCGTTTTAAAGCGCACGTGTCGGGCTTTGATCGGTTACACACCGCTTTCGAAGTTGGGGTTATTGTTAATTTTGTTTTTCGTTAAGAAAAAGAGGAACGAATAGAAATGAAGTATCCAACTTCAAAAAATGATCTGCGTTGTGTTGGACACCACAGCGACAAAGCTCCTGATAGTCCTCTTGGTTAACTCCTTGCAATTCTCCCCTTTTTGTATCGTCAACAACCATGGAATATCATAATTCCAGAACCAAGCTAATTTGTATTAGTATTTTGTGCAAGTGTATGTATCTAATGATTCAAACTCGTGGGCATCGTTATTTGCTACCCACTTTTTCCTTTCTTTTCTTTTCTTTTTCCTTTTTTCCTTTTTTCCTTCTCTCTTTTATTATTTAAGAGAGAAAAAACTTTTACATTTTCCTTTTACTCCATTTCAATTCAGATTATGTACCACTGGTTTTAAGAAAATAATAACGCTGGAAAAATGCATGTGGAGTCATTGTCGACAAGTGTACTATTTTTGCCATTTCCCATTTTAAAACTGTTGGTTCCGATGTAATTGGGATTTAATTTAGAAATGGAATTATGGGTCGCAGTCAACTTGTTTAAGTCAACGTCAAGAACAGGGGATTGGGATAAGGAATAAGGCAAGTAAATTAAAGAAGGAAAATGATTTAAAGCTGTGGTGAAACGAACGGTGGTGATGATGCCATCATTTCTCCTCTTTCTAAAAAGAATTAATGAGAGAAGAATATTTGGGACAGATCATAGCAATACTATAATTTCAGCAATTTAATCGTGAAAGTTTTGTAATGTAAAGGTATGTGCATTTTACAATATTAAAGGTGTTAATCGGAAATTTTGTAAGTGTAGGAAGTGATTAATGTGATAACGTGTACTAACACTTGACACGTCTACAAAATGCGTCTAAAAAGAAAAAAAAAAGAAGAAGAAAGAAAATGCGGTTGGGTTGGCTGCCACTATCCTTCACCCACATGTCTAAAGCTCCATAAATACAAGCGCTCATTAATAGCAAATGCTGGATGAAGCATTTTGGTTGGTAGTGACCCATTTGGATTCATTCCCCACAGTTACAATTCATTAAAACGCCTTTATATATTACCTAGAGAAGTACAGAGCTACATTAACTACATGCAAGTAGACCTCATTTCGATTCAAAAAAATGGAATGTCTTCTATTATAGGAGAAGACATCTGAATTGGGCTCCCATTTTTGTGAAATAATCCCAATCAAATTGCAAATTCTCCTGTTTTTGCAGACTCCTCCAACTACAGCTACAACTATACGACCACAACGCCGCTGCTCGCATCATAATTGCCATACACTTTCAAAGTTTCTATTCCCCAGCAAAGTGTATCTCAGTTAGTGATCCTCTCTCATCGTTTAAACCATAACTTGCGTCACTCCAAATTCGCTTTGGATTATTCCAACTAAAGCCTTTACTTTAAAAAAAAAAATGAATAAAAAGGTGTGCAGATGATAATGCAGTACTCTTTTCAGAATGCTGGTCGCCAAGTATAATGTCGTGTCCTTCATAAAGTTTCCAGCTTTGGATCCCAATTTTTTTCTTTGCTTCTCAGTGGATCAGGAAGAGTGCAATTTCAAAAAAGTCGGTTCACCCACTTCATAACAATGTTTTACTGAATTCCACAGGCTGGGTTCGTAAAAGAGCATATGACGCTTGCAAAAAAAAATATGCCCATTTCCAACTTTTGCTAATTGCGTATGATGACAAACAAAAAGTATGTGTGTATGGGTTACATTTGTGTTTATCTTATTTTTAATTGGTACAATGATCGTATTGCACTAACTACATGGTGTTCTGTACAAAGGAAGTAAAGAGGCGCGATGGTAGAACTGGGGAGCTTTCAAATCAAGTTTACTGCATTCAGAAGCGTGTATTGCTTTAGTAGCTTTAACTTTGTTCCCACAAAATAACCTTTCAGAGCATGCTTGCACATGCTTGTGCCTTTCCCTTGCTCACCGGCACAACACTCCTTTCTCCCAAAAAGTAGAGCACATGATTAATTTCGTTTCTGATCGAGCTCCAGCATTCATTGTGGCCTGAATCAAGTAGTTGAAGATAAATGTAGCCTCCTCATCCTCGAGGGATTGGATTCAGAATTGTAAAAAGAAAACCCCACCAGCTAGTGCTATCATATTTTTATTGTTGAAGAAGCCCATCGTGATCGCGTTGGAAATGGAAGCCACCAATAACAAAAGGGAAGAAGAGCACCCATGGCGTAGTGGATGGGATAGTGGGAATAACAATAATGGCCGTACGGCCTCCCTCTGCTTTCATTTGGAATGCCATACAAGTAATTTGGCTCATAAACTATGATTACAACTTAAATGGCTAGCTTTTCATCCTCCAAAGTAGTAAGATTCATGGACGGGGACTCAGAGTAGGGCCAATCAGGGCTCGGGCATCAACCTTCCGGAAAGAAATGTGGGTGAAGTGAAAGGTCCTAGCACGATAGAGTATCAATAGATTTGACCAAAGAGTGCTGTGGTTTCGAGTAGAAATGTGATCATATCATATCCAAAAAATAGATCAAAGTAATAGAGGCGAGCAGACAGTCGCGGCTGGTCTATCAACATTTTCTAGATATCCAATCATTTGAATACTTTATGATCACGTTGGCGAACAGAGGTGTTTAAATAAAGAAACGAGGTAGTGATGATGAGTATGCATGACGTCAAAGAGACGCAATGCAATTAAATACTGCATATGATCTTCATTTTCCCCTTAATTTCATTCCACTGTATCAGTACGCTCTCTCTCTCTGGGCAGTGAACCACTGAATCACTGAATATTATTTATGTTGATTACATTTGATGCTTTGACCTTTTACTTTCACTGCTTACCCCAGATGGAAGCGTACGTGTGGATTGTGAAAGATTCCACTGCTTTCCTTATTATTACCTCTCTTTGCTGCGTGAAATGTACAATTTGGGATCCCAACTTGATCCTAAGATTTTATCACACAACATAAGACCTGCTGAAGCACATCATACAACACATACACGAACAAGGGCAACCTAAAACCGGAGACTGATATTTACTCGTGAAATCCTCACACTCGCAGGGTAATCAATCATTCAAGCATTGGATTTGAGTTCAAAAGCAGTTCAGTTGGCATGAACCTTGACTAATAAAAAAAAAACATAATTTAAAACCACGCAAGGCGCTACTCTTGTCATCATCTTATGATAATTTCAACATCATAAAACTGTGTCACAGCCAATAAAATACTTGCCAAATGAAAAGTAAAAAAAGCCGGCTAAGCCTTCTTCCATCAACTGCAGCCATTACCCACCTGTTTGTAAATCCCAACGGTTCTAACAATAAGCTGCGTGGATGAAAATCAACTTTCGTACGACTGGCTTCCAGAATTCTATTTCCTAATAATGAACTCGGTGAGCATTTTCAGTACCCCAAAGGAAACTTGTAATTTTGTAGCTTGATTGTTTTATTTTATGGTCAGGTTGCAGCAGGAAAGTGAACGCGATCACAAAATTCACTCTTCCACCACATTCACGAGTTCATATTCAATGAGTGAAAGATTGTTCTCTTCCTTAACAGTAAAACTTGCAGGCTCAGTAACTTCAACTCGGCCCCACCTGTCCACTGCAAGTCTCATTGATCCTTTGAACATGTCTATCTTAGCATTGCGCAGGATTATAGTGGCACCTTCTTTCATCAAGTCAACTACACAGAAGAAAGCAAAGAATTACGAGTACATGAGTTACGGAAACTTTAATTCCATTTATTAATTGCCAAAAGAAATATTAGTTCAAGTAAATAAATTGAACCGTGGCTACATGGACATTCAAAATTAAGATAAAATATACATAAAGGGCTGGTTAATTAAACCAGATTAAATTTTAGGGGTCAGTTGGAATTTAAAAAAAAAGCAAGGCACAGTAAACTTATAAAATTATCCTGAATGCTTGGAGTAAATTCTGGATGACGCTATTTACTAATCTCGTGAACAAAGATAGGCTATAGGTCAAATCACGGAGGGCTATATTTTTACAATAAGAGTTTGCCATACAAAAAATTTAATCCTAGCTCGTTCCTGCACCACCTGTTAGTCAAATCATGAACCTACTTCGCACAAAATTCCATTCTTGTTCACCTTTTTCATCGCCCATGCAGGAGGAATAGTTTTCATTGCAACTACACAATTACAAAGCTATGGCAACTAACCAGTTTTCCATTCAACTATTCACTTACAAACGAAATAGTAAGTGAATAATTGAAACCAGTGTTAATTTGTGTGTATTTGATAAACAACCTTCCTTGAACAGGATCTATTCTATAGGTTGTACATTAGTGTCCTTGAGTTCTAAAAACTGCAATTGTGCAACATCAAACCAAACACAACAATAAAGTATATGTAATACCTATTTCTCCTTCCTAACAAGAAACAGAAAAAGAAACTAGTTTGATAACTATTTCTTGCTTCCTATTTCTTTCTCTGTTATACCTCAAATTGAATATAGTATATGTAATACAGAAAACATACAGCATGCAATAAAACATATAAAAATAATTATCAAAACTTTACATTATAATTAAGTCCCAAAGCAAAATTGAAGCACAACAATAAAGTTGTATCTATCCTTCAACTGTTGTCCAAATTTGAATATCGTTTCTCACTCGCCATTCACCTTAAAACTTTGAAATATCATGTAAAAATAATATACTATATAGTAAAAAATGAAAAGTAATGGCTAAATATACAAATAAAATTATTTTAATTAAAATGTAAAATTTGTAATATCTATTCAAATCCCAAATCAAATTTAAAGTTCAAAAATTAAAATGTAAAATTTGTAATATCTATTCAAATCCCAAATCAAATTTAAAGTTCAAAAATTAAAATGTTTGTCTTAATTTTTTTTTAAAAAAATTGTTCTTCAAAAACTTAAGTTAGATGCAAGAGAAAGGCAAATATGTAAACAAGTGAACACGTTCACTTCGCTTTGGGAATTGGGATGCTTTAAGGCTGGAACCAAGATGAAAAGAGAAACATTAAAACAGAAACTTCTTTTTGGAATTCCCCAAACTCTTCATACTTTCGAGGAAACATTTCTTTAGATTTGGAAACGAGAAACAAAATCATTTGTCAAAAATGCATGTTTCTAAAACAAAATAGTAATAGGAACGAGAAATGAGAAATGAGAAACAAAAACGTTATCAAATGGCCCTGGATTCCTGAGTGATGGTAGTTCCTCCAAAAACAAGAAGCCAAAATTACTGGTTCAAGTAGGTTCCAGTAACTAGATGACTTTTAATATTGATAACAATTAGTTCTCATTCTCTTACTCCCTCACAGTCTACGATCTTTTGATCACAAAAGCATCTACACTTACTTTATATTACCAATAACATACAGTATTCTGAACTAACACTCAACAGAAAGCATAATCAGATCCAAACACAAAAATATAAAAATGTAGTCAATAGAAAAAAAGAAGCCACTGTAGAAACAACATTAACTACAGCTGATGGACCTTCCAGTACCAATCTCACTCATAAGATCAAAATCAAAATAATACACAGGAAGTTCATTCAAAATCTATTATTCTCAAGATTCAGCGTAAAGCTTATCCTTTCTAATGTTTAGTTTTAACTTTATCCAAAATCCGTCATGTAATTGAACTATTCAAGTCATTATCCAACTATGCGCCATTACACTGACCAATATATATAGCTGACAAAGTGATGAACTTATAGTTTTTAAAAGGTACTTTTAGTATGGGTGATTTATTTCAGTTGGATTTGCATTTCAACCTCCATATGTCCCAGTATTCAGTAAAAGAGTTTTTTTTTCCAGTGAAAAAGAAAGGGCCATGACAACTTTTAAGATAACAGAAAGCCTCCCTTTACGAAATCTTTACTAGTAGGAAGTTAATATATCAAAACAACCTTTACCTTTCAGAGTAATTGTGGATAGGGAGTGAGATCACACGATATAGAACAGTTATTAAAACTCTTCACAGCACCTCTTCAGTTGCATGTGGATTTAGAATGTACGCACAAAGAAGAAAATTGGCATGCTTCATACAAGATAAAATTACGTAAAATGGTGCAGGCTCAAATACTTTTGTAAGTTTACCTTGATCATTTCTGGCGGTAAATATGATCATTCCAGTTTCATCACCTACCAAGCATTCAGCAATTCGCATCTGACGGGCTTGAGGACCATCAGGACGACCCTTCTGCAATACCATCTTGGTATTCACAACCTTAACAGTAAGAGTATGCCCACTAGTGCCTGGCCGAAGTTGATCAACCTTGGTAAATACTGGTTTCCTCAGTCCAGGTTTGGATTCTGCCATTTCCCCGAATACCTAATCATGCCAATATACAAACAATAACAAAACAGTTAGACAATAGATTGCCATTGTGAATTTTTACCAAATGCCCATACCACCAGTAAACCACCAAGGTGGACAGGCTGGGATTGATAAAATAACCATGAAAAAATGATAAATAAATAAATTCCTCATTCAAAGAAACACAATAATTTCCTTAACCTATCACATTGACCACCAGGATAGTATAAATCTCAGGTACGGTGCCTATGAACCCACTCTCTCCAACCCTGTATATGACTACTAGGTCAACCAAAAGCAAAATGTAAAATATGTTGACATTAAATTTTAACCAAAAGCAAATTATCCACTTTGGCCCGTTACTCATCACCGTCAACCTCATGGTTTTAGAAAGCGTCTACTAGGGAGAGGTTTCCACACTCTTACAAGAAATACTTCGTTCCACTCTCCAACCAATCTGGAATCTCACAATCCACCCTCCTTGGGGGCCTAGTGTCCTCGTTGGCACTCCACCCAGTGTCTGGCTCTAATACCATTAGTAATAGCCAAAGTCTATCGTTACGTATCGCCGCCAACTTCACAGTTTTAAAACGCATCTACTAGGAAGAGGCTTCCACACCCTGATAAGGAATGTTTCATCCCCCTCTCCAACCAATATGGGATCTCACAGATGGTTGCTCCATTATGCAATCTTCTACTTTATGTCTTAAAAATTGAAGATAATATAGCAACTCTGTCAGATTTAAATCAAATGAACCAGAGTCTAGAAGATAAACAAGTGTTAATAACTAGAATTTCAAACCAGAACATTACTGTTTTCACGCTCAACCACATTTGGTGCATAGATTCCTCGAATAACATCTTGTTTGTTCTCTTAATTTATCGTCAATATCATTTTCTTGGTTAACTTCAAATCTTCTAAACCCTCGTCCCACCAACAAATAGACCTCAAGCAGGCACTCCAATTACAACACCCTTAATCGCTTGAGAGCATTTAAGCTATTAATCGCTTAAACACAAATACTAATATTACATCCAAGGATATACATAGTTGTTCAGAACTTTTCTTTTCGAAGACTTTTCGTGAATCAAATGAAAGATAATGAAACTACTGTGGCCAAATGTGGGACTAAAAGAAAAACGAAAATCAGCTATAAATCAACAAACTTAATGTTCAGAGAGTGTTTCTCGTCACAATCTCCATATAAAATTTCACACTTGAATGACCCAAATGGGAATCATAAAGAGGCCATGCAAACCGAACAGGTAGCAGAAAATCGCAACCTAAACGCCAATAAAAGTTAAGAAATGAAGAGAAGTGTAAAACAGAAAAAGGATAGGCATAGGAATAACCGGAACTGAAATTTTAGGGTTTAGAGATCACCTTTTACGAGTGGCAGAGGCAAAGACGAAGGCAGAGAGAGGAAGCCGATCTGATTTGAGAAACGTAGCCGTCAAACTCTAGCTTCGAGGAAAGATATAGAGTTGCTATGAAATAACAACCGTCGATGATTGTTCGCCAGAAGACTTTAATCGTAATCGACCACGTGTCTAACCCTACAAATTTAACCTTGTCACCCGGGGGTTTCAGAAAATAAAATACGGAAAACTTTTTTTTTTTTTTTTTTTTGCCCTGGATATTGGATAAGAATTAAGATAAGGCGCATCAAATTTTATTGAATTTATCGATAAATAATTAGAGATTTGAATTGGTCATATATTAACTATTAGGTGAAAAATATTTTTCTTTTTTTTTTCTTGTATTGTATCGATTAATATGGTTTTAAAATCCAATATAAAAAGTATTCTAAAATATTTGTATCTATTAAAAATGAAGATAACAAGTAGTATGTGTATGTATATATTGTTGAGGATTATTGGGAGTGAGTCCACATTAATTTAAGAATGATCATGTGTTTACACGTGAGGAATACTATCTTGATTGATATGAAATATTTTAGAGAATTACAAAAAATCATACCAATGTGAGAGTCAGTGTCAGTGTTCTCCGTGTCAGTGTTCTCCTGCCTATATAGTTTTTTTTTTCCCTTTTACATGGATGGAAAAAGAAATAGAATTTTGAAGACCCACACGAGGATGGTTTTCACACTCACAAAGATCCAGAAGATGGCAGCCCCATTTACGAGCTCTGCTCGATGTCTACGAAATTTCCAACTTGAGATTTGGAATCAGCAGCAATGAAATTCTTGAATGCATTGATGGAGATGGTAAATAATATGAATTCTATCTGCAGATTACTGAAACAAATTTGAGAATTGGAGTATCAATTTGCTCATATTAAATATTGAAATTCGTGGCTGTGTTTTGAACCCAAGGCCGGGTGGTGCTATGGAGACTAATTGTAATATACACATGAAATTGTTGAAGTTATAGTTCATAGTTACAAACAAAAGAATTCATCTTCTCTCGCATCACATTGCATTGCTAATGCCAAAATTCTTGATTGGGGCATAAATATTTACAAGAAAATAGAAAGAGGGGAAGAAGAACAAAATAAATTGCAGAAGAATATTAATTCAGAAAGGATGAACATTTTTGCTGAATCCATTGACGCTGGTGAAGAAGCCAAGCAAATCCTGGCGGTAGGGAAGATAGGACCTGCGTTTGTCGACTTGCTTCTGGCCTCTGCTTCTAACGTAGTGTATCTCGTGGGCAGAGGATGCTGTTTGGGCTTTGAGGCGGTTGAGCTTTGGAGCGGAGGTGGAGGTGGAGGTTCTGGAATCCGACTGAGGTTGAGGTTGAGGTTGTAGCTTGTTTTGGGGGGACTTTGGGGTGGTGGGATTGGGATTGCTCAAGAAAACGAAGGCGTCCTTGCCATCGCTGCTGCTTCGGCGCATCGTCATAAATTCCCGGAATCTCCAGAGCTTGGAGAAGCCTGTGGAGTTGCTCTTCTTGCCGAGCTCCGCCGTCGTCGGAGACCACTCACAGTAGGTGCCTTCAACAACTCCCTCCATCTCCGTATCCGACTCCGATTGCTTTTCCACGAACAACTTCCTCAAGGGCGGGCGAAGCAATGGAGGGTTATCGGGTGTTTCGGAATCCTCCCCGTCCACGAACAGGAGGCTTCGGTCGAAGAGTGGGTAGACGGGGCGGATCTGGCCGTTAAAGAAGGCACCGTCGGCGCTAATTGGGGAATCATTTGGGTTGGCGCACACAAAGGAGAACTCTTCATCTTGTTCCTCATAGGCATCGTGTAACTGTAATTTGTCGTGGAAAGCCAAGGATTCGAGGTCCGGTTTGGTGGAATTAGCAGAGACACGGGGGTTGTTCATGTTCGCGCTAGAATCTTCAGAGACACGACTTTTCATCTCCTCCCGTGGTGAATGGAAAACGGAATTGGCAATTGCTTGGGAATCTGGCGGAAACTGTAACCGCGTGAGGTGGTTTGAGTTTTGAGTATAGGTGGGTGAGAAATGGTTTGCTGCTTATTTAATAAGGTGGTTACTTGGTGGAGACGATTACGAAGTTTCCAATTTGGAGGCGAAAGGTACTTCTGTTGACCTTCACTTTTGTTCATCTACTATTCATGAAATCCGGAAGCAACCCACTTCCCGTTTACCATTCACTTTCACATTTTCTTGTTTGGGGGCGGTTGAGGAATAATATTCTGCTTCTTTTGTCACACGTGAAATGTCACACGCGCCAAACAAGCTGTCTAGAAGGGAAACGATTTGGCGACCGGGTGAGGAGCCTCACTTGGCTGACAAGCATACATTCTTGATCGGCAAGTCAAAGCCAAAGGATGAAACATGAGGTCAATGATTGAGGTGTGATCAATCCTCACCGATGACGATAGGGAAATGGATGGTCTGTCTAATTGTCTTTGTCTGTGACCTTTTGCTTTATTAAATAGTTTTGCCTGTGACTTGCATATTAAGGAGTTTGAACATGTCTATTCCTTTTTTTTTTTTTTTTTTTTAAAGCTTTAGTTCTTCTTTACAAGTTATTGATCCTATCTTAACTGCTACAATTTATCTTAATTAAATCCTGCGTAGTTTTCGATGGCATTGCCTGTAAAGCTCATCAAGTTGATATTCAATGATTACAACAAAGCTCATTAAATTCATTTTACTCCATTTATTTGATGGGAATTCAGTGAGTTATTCTAAATTCAATATACGTAATTTTTCTTTCTAAAAAATTATAAATATTGAACAAACAAATTGGATAATCTATCATTTTTTTAAAATTTCTTTCTATCATTACTTCTTAAATTCAAAACTGAAGTTGACATTTGATTTTTTTTTTTTAAATATATTTCACCACTTATTACCTTTGTAATTAGTACATACTGAAAACACTATTAAATTCTCCCAGCCAAATTTCAAATGGTGCAATTATAATTTGGTCTCTATAACCCTTAAAGTTATAAAGGTTAGAAAATCATAAAAATCAGATTTGTAACTTGACAAAATATATTTATATATATAACTAAAGGTTAATTGTGGCTCAATCATAAGGAAAATTGTTACATCCAGTGTTTAATAAAAAAAATATAAATAAATAATAATAATAATAAAAAAAAGTTTGCAAAGGTGGTATGCCATTGTCGGCGATAGAAAATATAATTATAATATCTCCATTTGCTGAGATTATGTTAATGTTGTTATGAATTGTTATATTTATTTTGATTTTATAGCAGAGACAGAGGAAAAATGTAAGCGAAACAGTAGGGTGGTATAATTAATCTAGTGGGGAACATTTATATAGAAAATAAGGATTTTGAATGACAAAAGAAAGAAACAAAATGAAGTTGATAATTGTTATTATAAGGGATGATTGGAAGTGAATTAGACAATTAACCCGCCCTGAATGTTATACTATTCTCCCAAAATGTTCAATTTGATCTATTACGGCTCCACTGCCCCTGTGATTTGAAGGGCTGGAACTACGCCACTTGCATCACCTCCTTTCTCCTCTGCTTTTTAATTACAGCAATTAACAGCTCGTCTCCAGCAACGTGCCTCACTTTGTTGATCAATTGTGGGCGCGGAATCTTGTTTCTCTGCATCCCATTCCCAACTCATTATTTACAACGAATTCATCCATTTACTTATTAATAAATTAAATAAATAAGAATATGTGCGTTACTTACAATAAAATCCTCGTGCCATTTGTGTATCAAACTCATCTTCCTAGGATCCAAGAACCTCGAAAGTGTAAGCATCAGCGTAGGAAAACTCACCCATGCCGACCTTGGCTTCACCACATTTACCGACTTCATATTCATTTGGGCACCTGCAAAACGCTCAACCCATACTTGTATCAATACCGAGATGCTCTATATATTGTCAGGAAAAAAAAAAAAAAAAAAAAAAA
>NW_019272038.1:35142-42598 GCF_002738345.1 Cucurbita maxima
AAAAAAAAAAAAAAAAAAAAAAGTAGAAGAAGAAATTCCTACCCTTTGGCCGAGGGGCCTTGAAGCTTACTACGTAAGTGGGCTGTATGTGAGAATTCACGAAAGCATCCCAAACGATGTATTTTCTGGGTACGAACAAGCTGTCTACGCCCGTATCGAATGCGCTGGAACTTGGATAAAATTGCTTAGATCCTGCGGGAATAGCTTCCACTTTTCCCAATATTACTCTGCATAATAACGCGTGTTGTAGTCCATTTTGGTCGACGGCCGAAGACGAGACACTGCAAACAATTAAAAGCTACCAAATGAGCCACTCTTGTATCTCTATTCTAATTTCTAAGAAACGGCCGTTGGAGGATCGTTTTGGCGGCAGGGCACATAATAAAAATAATAATCATAATAATAATCATAATAATAATCATAATAATAATAAGAAAGATGATAAGAGATGGCGAGGAAAACAGTTACCAGTCAATCGAAAATCTAGCAGCACACAAAGAGACGCCCACGCCGTGCAATGATTCAGAGCGCATATCTTTATGATTGAAACGACTGAAACCGTAAGACACGATCTGGCAGATGTCATCCACTGGAGCACCGTACCAACCAAACTTGATATTAGCATCTCCTCCGCATTTGGTGGCCACCGCATCCGAGAATATTCTAAAAGCTTCCTCCCTCGCCACTTTCCCCGAATCCGAACAATTCTTATGAACCGCCACAACTCGTGCATCCCTCCCTATGCTACCAAGACCCGAAACGAAGCAGTTCGCTACAGTTTCGTGCTCCAGCCCCTGCTCTTCGAGCCTCCTCATTCCGCTCCCTTGGAGAAGCCTAAATCGGTTTGAACTCAACGAATCGTATTCGTCGCCATGATTTCCAGAGCCTAACCTCTCGTAATCTTCAATGGTTGTGAAGATTCCCTCTTCAACATTGGACTGTTCCATTTTCCGATCTTATCTTTCGGTGGAACAACAGAACAGGCCCTCAAAGCTTAGCTAAATAGAAGAATAATGACCCTCCAAATACATAAATATAGGTCAAAAGAAGAGAGAGGTAAATAAAGATCAACATAGGCAGGGGGATTGGGGCGCAAGGAAAAGGCATTTACTTGCACAAGAAGAAGAAAATGAATAACAGTAGGAAAGAATATATATTATATATAATATCATTTATTTCCGTCATTACACACGGGATGCCGTCATTACACACGGGATGCTTGTACGCTCGTCTACGGACTTTGCACGTTATTAGACCCTAGTAGAAGTTGAAAAGTTACAAATTCTCCCTGCTTCAACTCCGAAAAAAGTCGGAAATAAATAAACAAACAATTTTTTACTCGGTTCATGCAAAAATTCAAATTTCAGACGTACAACTACACGAAAAGCAAAATTTGCATAGTTTTTGAAATTAAATAAAAATATGTTATATATAATTTTAAAATGATTAAATTAAAAATAATAACATATATTTATGCTTCAAAATGAATTTGATATATTTGCTTTTCTTTTGGGGTGGGTAATTTAAAAATGAAATATTTTCTTTACTATAGCTAATGTAAAATTAAGTTCTTTTAATTTCATTTCAATAAATTTAAAATAAAATACTATTTATTTTGTAGTATTAAATTTAAAATAAAAAGTAAATATTTTTTTTTATAAAAAAATTATGTGAATAAATCGTCTATAAAAATACACCTTTCTTATCTTAAAATTATAAAATCATATACCTATTGAACTGTTGTTAAATAAATGTAGATAAATAAAATACTCATGGGGAAAATAGAGAGAAATGGCACAACCCATCCAAATTATGAGAAAAAATGGAGATGCTAGAAATGCGTTTAAATTGGGTATAGAGAACCGAAGTTGGGAAACCGAACTCATTGCTCCAAACACAAATTCCAATTTAGAAGGCAAATCGACCCAAAACTAAAACCATATATTTTGCAACACATCGTTTATTGATGAGTCAAGTTAGTGATATTTGACATAATTTTTCTTTTTCTTTTCCAAATACTTTTAAGATCAGGCTAGGGACAAGAAGAAGGTTCAAGTCAAACACGTTGTTCTGTCCAACTCGCGTTCTTCTCTTGTGACCCATGCCTATTTGGAACGGTATTTCACGGACTCGCTCGGATTTCTTTTTAACTCCTTGCTCTCTTGTTCTCTCGCACCGGCCACTACAAACCCAAGATGCAGTCGCTCAACTTTTTTACCAGGACAGGTTTATTCGGCTGAGTCCGACGCAGGGATTCGAGCCCAGCGCTGAGCTTCGATGATGGAATGAAGGTCTTTATGCCTACTGAAATCTTCAAAAACAAATTCGCTGTCCATTTTGTAACGAGTGGATTTCTTAATTTCTCTTTTGTTTTCTCGTCCCTTTTTTGTGCATAATCAGCAAAGTTACGGAGCCTTTTTAATCGTTGATTCTGTGGTTGGATTTTGCTTGTCATTCCTTTATGATGACTCAGATGTGCTAATATTGTGGCCAGTTTTTGCCTGTCATTCTTGATTGGCTTACCTGAATCTCTACTTCGTATGTCTTTTATCTATAATTTTGATTCTCATTTAGCAATACCAAAACTGAGCTCTGCTCTCCGAGTCTTATCTGTGGCATATAGAAATGATATGAAATTTAATTTCGAAAGAATTCCAGAGGGGAGAGGGAAACCAAATCAGGGATTCGGTACTTCAAATTGATTTGAAACCAGGATCTTACACGTGACCCAGTGATGACCAAAAGAAGTATAGACGTCTCCAAGAATGAGCGAAATGATGTTCTGGAAGCTTTTAATCCTGCAATTTCTAAGTTTCTTGCGCAACTTTCTCAGAAGGTTCAAAATTCTATCAAGGTTGGTCATCTTAATTTCATTTGGAATGAATACTTTTAAAAACTTTTGTCTGTTGAATACAAATCGAGAGAGAATGAACATTTTATTATCACTAAACCTGTAAATTCTAGACTGGATTGAAATTTAATTTTGAAAAAATATTTTACATGATTTTATTTTATTTATTTATTTATTTCTGGTTGCAGCCTCAGCTTAAGGGACTAGCAAGTGATGGTCAGAAATTAACGTCAATGAACCCGTCCACAAAAGGGGAGAAGAAGGGGTCTTCTTCATCCTGGGAGTTTGATGTGGAGAAGCAACTTCAGGCATGGAGGGAGAACCCTTCATGGACGGATAAGCCTCCACAAATAAAGGTGCTTAATATCAGGATAGAAGGACGTGCTTTCCATTGTAGACCTGATGTTCATTCCTGTTGTGAACTTGGTGTTATAAATTTAAAAATGGCCTTGCAAGATCCCCCCCATTCATTTCATGAAGTGCACTGTCGATCAAGTGTTATGTGTGATGAATCTAAAATTAACATGGGCAAGCTTAAGCTCTCACTCTGGTTCAGTTCGGATTTCGTTAAATTGACCTGACCATTTCCATTTCATTGATCGAGTTTAAATGAGGCTCTTTGCAGGTTAGTGTACCAAAAGATACCCTTAGCAAACTCGATGTAAAGGTTGATGTTGGTTTGCCTCCGGATGCTGTCTATAATATTGTGACAGACCCTGATAACAAGAGAGTTTTCAAGAATATTAAAGTAAGTTACACATTTTCATTTACGATTCCATTCAATATTTTATTGATTGTCAGAATCAAACATTTGTACCACTCTTCTTTATTGGTTATCAAAACAAATCAATGATGTCATGGAAGTGAGGGGGGAACTATGGTCATTCATGTAGTCCTTCTAAATCCACATGCTTAACTTTGGCGCTGAGGTACATCTTTCGCAGTGTTCGAATCTTGGCTGGGTTTGGATGGGGAAAATAAATTAAATTCGAAAGCAGTTTGGAAGATGTAGTATTTTGTAAACTTGCTGAAAATTGTTAGTTTTTTTCCAAGTCTTTTAAAATGATAATTTCATCATGTGTTGTTTGTTTATTATAATTACCTTATTTCATTAATTCTTCTTCTGTAATATTTAAATTTTAGTGTAGTGCTTCCCATCAAAACTTGTAAATAAATTTTAGACTACATTATTTATAAACCACAAAACAAAAGAAATACAAGCTATAGTCTAGAGGCTTTTGATGGACACTCCAACAGAAAGTGTATGCCACACAAAATCACAAAACTATTTTTGGAATTCCTCAAACCTCTGTTTTCTGTCTATCCAGATACGTGCCGAAATACATATAAAATCAGCTATCGTTATGCATCCTGTTGTAGCTATACCATCTGCTGAGTTTAGAAAATTAATGTCTGTTTTAGGAGGTGATATCCAGAAGGGTTTTGATTGATGAAGGATCGAGACAAGTGGTTGAGCTGGAGCAAGCAGCTTTGTGGAGATTTCTTTGGTGGTCAGGGACCATTGCAGTTCACGTTCTAGTAGATCAAAACAGAGCAGATCACTCGGTAAGCACTTGGCACTTTCTTTTGCGCGCTACCTTTCAGTAGAATAAACAGACATTTCTAGGATATTTTGTAGGAAGCAAGCAGATTCTCAGTTTAGCGCAAGTAGGAAATGATATATGTATTTACTTTCAGTTCTTTATTTGAATATTTGCTTGTTCAATATGGTCATATCTTGTGACTTGGATGATGATTATCTGCCTCGCAATGAAAGATTGATGAAAAGGAAGTTTCTTGTTTCTTATGATCAATTCAATGATCTGGTTAGATGAAATTCAAGCAACTGAAGGCTGGATTTATGAAGAGATTTGAAGGCCGGTGGAGAGTAGAGCCTCTATTTGTTGATGAAGGAATGTGCATTCCGACAAAACCAAAGAATTTGGAAGATTGTAATGCTTGCACAAAGGGCAAAGGAAGAATCGGGTCAAGGGTGAGCCTGGAACAGCTTATCGAGCCGGCCATTGTTCCACCACCGCCCATCTCCTGGTATCTACGTGGAATTACCACGAGGACAACGGAGATGCTCATTCTTGATCTCCTTGCTGAAGCCGAAAGGATAAGGGGAGATGTGAAAGATGAAGTTACAAACAAGGAGCTGCAAATTTCTCAGAGAATATGTGATAGCAACTCGTTAGATAGCGTTCTTGATATTAAACAAAGATGGGCCATCCGTAGGAGAAATGCGAAACAACGTGGTAGGACTAGGAGCTTCCTTGCTGCCAAATGAATAATCCTTTTTAAACCTATATTATGTATTACACTCTCATTTTCTTTGTTCTCTCTCCAGCTAATGAGATGACAATCTTGAATTTGCATCATATTCTGCATAGTCTGAATTTACAGCCTCTGGACAGGGAGCTTGTGCTGTGAATGATGAAACCGTTTCTTTTCAGATTACTGTTCAATTTGATTAGGTAAATAGAAGAATAACAAATTTCAGAGTTGTCCGAAAAGAACCACCAGTTACTTTTACCAAATTGAACAGTACATTGTTTTGGAACAATATTGTTAATGTATTTTTCTTTCTAAAACAAAAAAGGTTTCCGAAACTTTTTTTAATTATGGCTTTCTTTTCGTTGGAAAAATAAAAACAATTATTGCTTGCTCGGCCAAATTAATAAAAATCAACTTTTCTCTTCATAAACCTTCTAGAACGTTCGTCCAAGTAGCTATGTGTTACGAACTTGTTGTACGCATGCACATGCCTAATTCCAATACAACTTTCATGATGTTCAATTTTTTTAATTATATTTTCTAGGAATATGGCTCTTAAATAAAATCATGTCTAAATGTTCTAGAATGCAGTGTCGGAGGAAGGAACTCTGTTCATCCTCTTTTTTCTTTTTTTCAAAAATCCCGCCACATTTTCTAAAATCCTCAAACTGAGGCTAGAGGCTTGTATATAGTTCTCCGCCACACTATTTTAGCGGGCAAAGTGGAGGACAAAGTGAGAGTGAGTGGAGCACAATAGGAGCGTGGGAGTTGGATTGGTATTCTCTCAATGCAACCATGGCATTTGCTTCTCTTATAGACCTCTTTCTTCAGCTAAGTTTAATCTTACGGGACTGACGCCTATTTTTTGTTTTTCCCGAGATAACCAACACACGAGATTTTGAAGAAACCTCTTCTTGAACTTCTTAGTGCAGCTAATTTCTTCGGCAAGACGGAGATGCATCTGCTCCGACCGACTATGCAGACTCTCAGTTCTTCTGTAATGATCTCTCGCGCTCTTTCTCGTCGGCGATTGTTGAAATATTGGTAATCTCTCAAGTCCTTTTCGATTTTGGTTTATCAAACACTTTGTCGAGTCTGTTCTCATTCAGTTACGTTTGATCCAGAGTTTGAATGAAGCACCGAAGCTTTAAAAGTTACGAATAATCTTCATATCAGAGTAATATCCTCAATTTTTTTTAATGTAGTTCCAGATACCGGCCTTGCAAGCTGCCTAGAGGAGTTTTAATTGATGCTCCACTAGCACTCTGGCAGCGCTTGATGAATTGTAAATTGCTTTGATTAATGCCTCGACGTTATTTAATTACTATTCGTATTATCATTTTATTGATTCCTTAGCCTGCGTTACATAAGTTACATTTAATGCAGTAGCTCGTGTATAACAGTAGGCATCTTTATTGTTTTCCTGGGCATGCGTAATTTTTCTTACACGGTTAACTTCCTTCTTACCTATACGGCAACGCATGCATAGATTGTTGTACAAACGATTCCTTATATTTTCTCCTTAATCAGATAAGCTAAGCTAAGGATTTCCGCAAACAGCAAGTCTGCCATCATCCTCTCAAAAGCTGCATTCAGCAGGCCGTACTTCATCATATTATTATTTGTTTGATGTAGTTATCTCTGTTATATCCCTCTTTAATTGAAAATTCATTCAAGTACTTTCCACTCGAGTCAGACTACCGTACCATTGTTACGTGGATTAATTCATTTCTGGTATTTTATGCAGATGAACTTGTTTCTGGTATTAATGGCCCGGGGAGGATTGTAATAAGATCTGCATCAACACCTCTTAGGAAGAGTCAGTAGCTGTATCCTAGGGTAAGAGATCCCTTCATAATCATTCATCAACACTTTCTGTATTTTCTTACTCTGTGCTGAGCGTCTAAATTACTTGCTAAGTGCATAGCAGCATAGGTGTAGGATAAAGTTTAGTGAGTAAGAGATAATAAAGAAGAGAAATTGAAATTCATGAAAGGAATTGATTTATTGACAATTTCATACATTTCTTGCCTATTAATATACATTTTAAGTTGTTTTGCTTTATGAAGTTGTTCTCAGTGTTTAGCAATCTTGTACAAATTGTACATATACTGATGTCCCGTAGAAATTGCAGATATCTGTGATAATGAGATAGGTTGCTATCGTTGAATCTGAAAGCGAATGTCACTACCAGGAAGGCAATTTCCCTACCTTCGACATTAAGCATGGTATGAATTTCAGGCATGGAATCATTTTAAGTTTTTGGTCACTTCTGTTTATTTTTATTCGGAATAGAAGATACCTTTTTTTTTTTGGGGGGGGGGGGGG
>NW_019272038.1:42820-68667 GCF_002738345.1 Cucurbita maxima
GGGGGGGGGGGGGGGGGGGATAAATTAATTAGTGTCAGTTTATGAAACTGTTGACGTTTTGCTGGCAGAGATCAACTGTTTCTTTATAGTTATGCATTATCAACTATAAAAGTAGCGCTACAGTTGGTTCAAAATATTTCAATTATGAAGACTAATATTTTTTACATATTTTCTCTTCATTCTCCCCTTCACTGCAATACTAAGGCTTTAGTTGCCATTTCTTCATTTTTTCATTTTTTATGATTACAACTTCGGGTCAACTTTGGTAACTGCACATGATTACACAGGCTTTTTGTTTTAAAGATTTCGCACCTTGCTCAATCTCTGAGCCATTTCTAAATGTATTAACAGGCATTTACTGGAAACGTTGTGGATTGACTTTGGACTACGCTATCAATAAAAAAAAAGCCACACATTATTGAAGTGGGAATACAATCTTTTTGTATTCCACTACTATCATAAAGGTATAACATTCATTCAATCTTATGGTCGATAATGAATTATTGTTTTGATATTTATGTTTAACCCAACGCGTTTGTGAAACACTCACATTAAGAAGACTAATAAAATAGAGATTATAAGACATTCGGTAGAAACAACCATACTTTACTTTGCTTAGGATGAAAAACTTAATGGATAGAGAGGTATTTATTCTAGAGGCTAGATAATGTAGACCAAATTTATTCCTAAAATATCTAAATGCTTATTTCCAAAATATTCAGATATCTTTATCCTTAAAATATCTTGATCTTTATTCTTAAAATATCTTGATCTTTATTCTTAAAATATCTTGATATTTATTTCTAAAATATCTATGGCTCATATAGCTTGACCTTATTGGACTAGTGATGATATTGGTCATCTATCTTCTATAATAGTTACGTTGGCATACTTAGGATTTGACTTTCGGATTTTTTGTGACCGTCTAAGTTGTTGAGGTGTCATTTACTTTTTACCGAGTTCGCTTGATTGAGTCATTTGTTCGCCAACATCAGTGCACGTAGATCATCAAATGCATCAACACTACCAAATGTGTGTAGTTTGTTCCCCATCTTTTGTAGTAGAATATTATTCGAGTCTTGTCAAGACTTTCTTCTCTGAGGACCACCGTGAAGATGTTTCATCAAAACTCATCTCTTAAGGTGTAGCATTTTCTACTTGTTGGGTATGTGTAGAACCCAAGCTTGTTCGTCCACACACGCTACCTATACGTGCATGCTCAACCGTTTGTGACCCAACCGACTTAACTCTACACTAGGCCAACTCATTCGGCTCGATCTTGCCTCTACTCAAGGCCGAGGTCTTTCACTATAATGTCGCATCTCAAATTATATTGATTTCCAGTTAACATGTCCCACACATCTTGACATCATCTCAAGTCGTGGGATGTCATTTGCCATCGTAGCTTGCTCAGTCATGCCCATCAAGAATGGGCCCATGCGTTATTCATAATATCGAGAAATCTCGAACATCCATCCAAATTCTATCGAGACATTGGACCCTCTTATATCCATGCTATATCATTTACAAATTCTGTACCGGATAGCGGGTGTATGGTCCAACCTTCGACACATGGGTCGGGGCGCAATGTTGGCACACCTGTGTCGTTCAACACTATCCTTGAAAAATCTATTTCAAAGGAAGTCGTTCGAGACACTTGTTTTGCAACACTCCCTCTCACTGTGACACACGTATGCCTCCCCTCAAGTTACATTTTGAAGTATTTTTGGTATGACAGGTATATATATGATTTTGGCGAACGATTATACAATGTCATGGAACTTTGTTCGATGCTTGATTGACACCAAATTTGGTGAGCTTTCATATTTTATATGGACGGATTTGACTGTAGAACCGCATGTCTAAATTATCTCAAGAATCCTTACTTTTGAGGTTAAGGCTCGAGGCTTTACGTGGCCTTTCATCAAGCCTATCTTTGACACACTTGTCTACATTTGTCACCATGTTGCTTATGCCTCATCTTCTCTTCAATACTCACTTTATATGGTGTGTTGGATGATGCACCGTCCTCCTTGGTCGCATCATGGCACTCGTCTATTTTGGCCGGATGGGGGTGTCACTTGAGTGTCGCCGCTTTGCTTGTCTCAACGTGAGGGTCACAATCTACTCTTTTCATAGTATGATTGTGACACTCGACATCATTAGGAAAAATTCCCTAGTTAGAGCTCAGTACATAGACATGTATGGACTACGGTTATCGTTGTAGAGCAAAGGAGCTCCCCCAGACTTATGAGTACTCCCCTAGGGCTTTTCCATGGAGCACGACTTGAGGCGCAATTCGCGCAAGGTTGACAAAGGGCCTAGACATACATAAAACATTCGAGCTAAGAGAATTAGAAATCCCTTTGAAGTTATGAACCCTAGGTGGGTTAGAGTACTCATTAGACAAGGTATATTCAGGGTTAGTTACGCAGAAACTTGCAAAGGTCAACATAGACATTAAATCACAATTTTGGTTATCTCTAGGAGCATGTATAAGAATAAGTTTGACAAGAACCTACAAGTAAACTACTTGCTAAGTATTTTTATACTCATTCCATGTTATTCTATTTTTTGAGATTAAGCGTAGGGATCCCTAGATCGAGTCTTTTCCATTTGTGTGCTTTTATTATTATTTTAATGTTATCTACTTCTAAAACTCATGCTATTTTGTGAACGGTTTTTAATGTGACTCCAGTGTTTAAATTTTATTTTAACATAAGTTTAAATGCATATTTAAAATTTAAATTTTTTGTGTTCCTCGCTTTACAAAAAGAAAACTTCTACTACTTTTATACCCTTGAGTAAGTCTCGAAAAGTGGGTCATTATATTGATTCTCTATTTGCGCAAGGCGCTATTAGCATCCTCCTCTAGAGACGTAATTTTGCTTTCGCCAACAACTTCCCAAAGGTCTTGTCCTTGTAGGTAAGATATCATGCATGTTGCCACGTGTTGAGCTACAACCACATAGTATTCTAAGAATTCCAAGAGCTTTGACAATCTATACCAACCTCACTTTTTCGTGGAGAACACTAACACTCTACGACCAATCAAGAAAAGATTTATAAAACATTTTGTAGAAACTACTCCACTTTGGGATGAAAAACTTAATGGGATGGAGGGTGAAACAGTGTAAACTAATTTATTCCTAAAATACCTACATCTTTATCCCTTAAATATCTAAATGTTTATTTATAAAATATTTATTATTTCTAAAATACTTAAATAGTTATTCCTAATTTATGGAATATCTTTATTACTAAAATATTTATGGGTTCAACATTGAACTTGATCCTATTAAACTTTTTATAGGTATGTAAAATTGAACTTGATCCTACTAGACTTTTATAGGTATGTAAAAGTTTGTTTTCTGCCATAGCCAAGGATAGCAGTTAAACTTGCACTGGACGACTTTCAAAATTAAATATGCAGGATTTCTTCTCAGTGCTAATACCCTCAAGGCAGATCTCATCTTGGAAATGCATGCAATATAATATACTTTTGCATGTGTAATTGTGTGCTGAAAGTAAATATTACTTTGTCCAAAATCTTATCGCAGTTTTTCTCGTCTGTTTTTTTCTTTTCCAAACGTTGTTTTATCGCAGCAAGGATGAGAGCATACTTCGCAAGTACAAATTGTGATCCAGTGTTTTGCATTGTTTGAAAGTAATAATTTGGAAGATATTTTGGTAGAGGTAGAATCTATGAGAACATTACCCATTGTAGTTCTTCCAGCATCTATTAGGAGCTGATATTGGTCACCTTCAAAGTTGAAGCCAAACACTTTGCAAAAGAAGGCGAGATTAAAACGAATTTCAGATGTGAATGTGACGGGATAAGTTTGAATTAGAGTATTTCATTAAACACGCAGAGGCCCGTTACAATATGACCATAGATAACATTCACCCCTGCATCCAGGATTGTCGGTCTGCACGACAACGATTTATCAGCTTTATGCCTGTATTACGGAGACAAACATTCAAACCGATGTCAGATACCTCAAAAATCCAATTAATCTATTCTATTAATTTTTAAGTGTTCGATAAAATGTGTCAAGATACCCTTGTTTATTTAATTCATATTCTAATTATAGTATACTTTTTAAGATGCAAAACAGTAGTTCAAATAGAAGCTATGGTAATGTTTCTATTTTCAACTAATCTTATCCATGTTTCTACAATTACAAATATAACTCCCAGTCTTCTAAATTATACGAAGATGTCATCTGTCATAAATATTTCGAAATATGTAAATACAAAATTATAGTATCCACATTTTTAAAAGATCACGCCTGCATTTGAATATATATTTTGAATTTCAAACTCACTCCTACTATAATTTTTATTTTTTCCTTTGCTTCAACCATTCTTTGATTCTATAAAGTTTTTGAAATTCTTGAAAATGTTCCGCCCATAAATATATTTTAGTCCTCGAACGCTGATGTCTCACCTCTATTAAGAGGTTTTTTTTTTTTTTTTTAAAAAAAAAAAACTTAATTGGGAGAACTTAAGAAGAAAACTCTAAAATTTTGGCTTTACACATTTTTTTAAGTTAAAAAAGAAAAATTAATTTCTTGTAGCAGTTAATATTATTGTGATAATAAAACCGAAAAGAAATCATGGAAAGTTTAAAGATAGTAATCCAATAAAATATGAAATTCACATGAACCCAAGGAAAGGGCACGTACCTTGTTCGCAATGTTGTTTGAGAGCCAATTTAATCCCTCATAAAGCCCTTCACCGGAGGTTGCACAAGTGCTCTGGATATACCTATTAAACACCACAGACGTTCATCCGACTTCAGAACAATATGTATGATGCAAAATGGTATTGGATGGAAGAACACAAGGATTACCAATGGCGCTGCCGAAGCGAGTGAAGACCAAGCTTATCAGTAATCTCAGCGGCGTTCATTGCATTGGGGAGATCTTGTTTGTTAGCAAACACAAGTAATACGGCATCTCAAAGCTCATCCTGAAGTCAGTGATAACAAAGCATCGACAAATTCCAAGTACAATTAATCATAAAATCTCCAGCGTATGTACATGATAACAAAGCATGCTCAATCCTTGTTTAGTACTAGGCCTAGTTCTAAACCAACGTCATACAGGCTTTAGGTAACTTTGACCTCTGAACAACATATTGATAAATGAAATTGCTTACCAAATTAACTCCAGATCATCTGAACTAAAATTTGTTAAGATATTTGGGGAAAAATATCATCAGAGAAAACAATACAAGGTACAAAGAAACACAATGAACCTCCTATAATTATTCATAGTTCATTCTTGTCTGGTTATCATTGGACAGAATGAAACGAATTTCATATACATATGGCATGTCGTACTAAAATATCATCAGATCTATCCACTAGGAAACTTCTCGTATAGGACTGAATACTTGGATCCAATTATTATTATGTGATGCAACTCCTACATGTAGTATACCGATCATTGTATGGAAAAGAAAAACGAGCCACCATTAATCATCCTTCAACAAGTGATTAAGTGACGAAATTCTAAAGTTCCAATTGTCATATTTAGACGCTAAACACGATAACTCCATTGACATTCAGAGTGTGGTAAGAATGAAACCTACAGATCCTAGCAATGGATCAATGTTAACGAATGATAAATACATTCAGCACACCTCATTCAGCATTCTATGCAATTCGTCCCTTGCCTCAACAACACGGTCTCTATCGTTACTGTCCACCACAAATATAAGACCTTGAGTGTTTTGGAAGTAGTGCCTCCACAATGGACGAATCTGGAAAGATAAATCACATTTATTGGCTACGTAAAAAACACTAAATCATTCATGAATCGATTATATCATAGATAGAAAACTGCGATGAAAAGTTATCCACAGCTAACAAATGATGAAAAATAGACTTCTAAGTTCATACTTTGTCCTGACCACCGACATCCCAAACAGTGAAGCTGATGTTCTTGTATTCCACAGTCTCCACGTTAAATCCTGCAAATAGAGATAAAAATCAATTATAATGTCAAATGTCAGTGTCATGGAATCCAACCACATCAATGAAAACATACATATAATAATAAGACTAGTAGCTCCTCTGAAATGATTAAAAATCTAAGCAGGGCAAAAACATAACTAAACACAAAGAACGAAAGAAAGGGAGGGATACGACGCTTACCGATGGTAGGAATGGTTGTGACAATCTCTCCAAGCTTGAGTTTATAGAGAATGGTCGTCTTACCAGCAGCATCAAGACCAACCATCAGAATTCTCATCTCCTTTTTAGCAAACAGCTGACTGAAGAGTTTTGCGAAGGTCAGTCCCATTTCTGTTTCGTAACCGAGAATTTCCTGCATTTTCAGAGCAAAAATATTACACTCACGAGGAGAATGTCAATGATTACGAACTGGAACAATCGCTGAAATTATTTAAAACATTTTTGTTTCAGAAAAGAGGTTAAATCTCGTGGAAAAAAAAAGACGCCAGCATAATAAATCCAGGGAAGATATATCATGATTCAGTTGCACGGAAAAGAATATGAGCTAATGAATCATATAATGCATGAAGACACAGTACGATCACTAACGTGATCATATGAAGCACCGGTTGGCTCAAACAGTACCTTTGAATAACTAATATTCCATTACCAAGATCTACGAAAAACAGGCAATGAAGCACCGAATAGATCAGATCGGAAATATAGATCCGCCAAACACGTCAAAAAGTTAAAAATCGAACAGAAATCCCTTAACTGAAGTATAAATCGTCAAAATTCTTGAAAATAAAGGAGTTAATTATCAGATGAACCGTAGGCAGCATATAAGAAGTATACCTAAGCTCCAACATACAATCAACAGCAGACAGAAAGCGGAGAAACACAAGAACGAAATGGAACGAATTCATCGCTATATACAGAAGAACTGTAACTCAAAAACAATGAAAGCAGACCAAGATTCAGAAGATTGGAATTACCACTGAGAGCTTCACAGAGAGGTCAGAAGTGTATTGAAAGGGATGGAGAGAACAAAAGAAGGCGAGCTTCAGAACGCGGATTATGGCGCTCGGTTGGAGGACGAGTATTGTTAAGATGGCCTAATAAAGAAGCGACCGATGTGGGACGGAAATACGATTCTACCCCTAAATCGAACTTGCATCTTAAGTCTTCGGTGCTCGTAATACTACCAATCACAAACAGCCACGTCATCCAAGGGGTTGCGCTGTCCCTCGAATCAATGGATGCCAAGTGCCCAGTGTGTGTTTGTGCCAGAAAATTAGAAAATTTTATGTATGCAGCCTGGTGAAGGTAATAACTCTTGGTTCTTTGTTGACTTTTGCAGATAAGAAGGGGTCATGAGGTACACAAACAATTATTATGAAATTAGTTTAGTTTGGACTTGTAGTTTGTAATTTTGTTTCATCCAACACAATCCAAGTTCTAGAATATTCTTTGGCTTCTATCGTTGAAATTTCCTCGAATCACACTTCGTCATCCTTCAATTGTTACTGACAACTTATAACTTGAATCCGAAGTCTCCGTTTTCCAATTGACTATTCTAACCTATACTTAGACCATTCTAAGGAAGTATCCAATTTAATCATCAAAATATTTCATCACTTGCCTCAAATTAAACCTTATTAGACAATACATACTTCAAACATTAATTTCGATCCAAAGAATTAACAAGAAATCATTAATAAAAAATGGAAGTCCATTCTTGTATCCAAACCTATCTTTCTTCTAGCCTTTCATACATAATCCTTAAACTAATTTTTTTTTTAAAAGAATGTCCATTATCAAAACCTTGGGAGTCTAATTTCATACTTTAACCCACAATTCTCGTATCCAAACTTGTTTTTCTTCATTCCTTACACACAACCTTTTATTTTTGCGATCCCTTATTTCTAGATTCCAACAACTCTTCGCTTTCCAATTGTCATTTTTTCAAATTCTTTCATTAATTCTTCCAGGAAACTCATAAACCGTTCTAAGAAAGTACCTTATTTCAACATCATAAAACTTTATTCACTTGCCCTAAATTAAACCTTAATAGATAATACTACCTCAAAATTCTTGTATCCAAACTTATCTTTCTTCCATCCTTTCATACATAACCAACCACTGAACTTAAAAAATTCAAATGATTTTCCATTATAAAAAACTTGGGAGTAACCAAGTTCAAATGATTGTCTATTATCAAAAACTTTGGAATCGGATCTTATACTTTAACCCACAATTCTCGAATCCAAACTTATTTTCCTTCCTTGCATACATAACCATTCAAACCAAAAGATTGTCTTTTATCTAAATTATATAGACCAAATACAATTTAACTTTCTTTAGCACCAATGGAGCATATTCTTTATTCTAGTGCTTCCTTCCTCTACAATTTCTCTAACCTCGTATTGTGATCTCATATTCCTTGATTCCCACTATTCTTCACTTTTCAATTATCCTTGATTCAAATTCTTTTATATTTCTTATGGCATGTGACTTTTATTCTTTGATACATATAGTCCCCCATTTACCACATAGGTGGATATTTTTCCTCTTTAAGTAAGGATATCATCTCATTTAATTCTTCAAGAGAACTCATAGATCATTCTAAGAAAGTACCCTATCTCACCATCATAATAATTTATTCATAGACCATTCCAAGAAAGTACTCAATTTCTTTGGTCACATTATGAAACCATATATGCAAAAAAAAAATCTTGGTGGGAGGGGCATGTTCGTAATTATTGTGTCCTTCATGAGCATTTTTGTAATTTGCCATTTATAATATTTTACTCTAAAAATTCTTGATCATATTTTGGTCCATTTTTCCTTCATCTTGAAATTCCATCTCCATCAAGAATTAGAAATAGGAGAAATTTACTTGAGACTGAAAAAAAAATGACCTTTTTTTTCTTTTATACTTACTATTTCCTTTTCAAACCTTTCTCAAAGGCTTGGAATCCTTATAATTCCCTTGCTAGGGAATTGAAAATCTCTTTTTTGAGCTCATTAATCTTCCTTGGGTCTCTTAATCCTTTTTTTTGAATCCCTTAAACCATTCATGGGCACCTTAAACTTACTCGATTATCTTAATCTTACTTGGGCTCTTACAAATTCTCCCCCTCTTAAGAACATTCGTCCCCGAAAGTTCACTTTTCTTACCATGCCTTAGAGGAGTTCTTGGTCTTAGTTATGTCCTTCCAAGTTCTTTGAGGGTCCATGCATGGGGTTGTCCTTCTCTAGCATGTCTTTCTAATTTTCCCTTGTGGCCTTTTATCCTGCCTTAAGACCATATACTTATTCTGGTCTTTGTTTTTCTCGACTAATTTGTTAACATCCTTTGTTGAGATTACAAGTCTTTCTTGGTAATCCTTGTGTTTTTCCTTATATCTTGGAGCATATTTTCTTGTTCCTTCTTGTACTAGAGGCTTATTTGTGGGTTCTTAGGGTCTTAAGTACTTCTTTCCTTCTTTAATTGGAGTAAATACTATTCCTTTTTCAAACCTTTCTCAATGGCTTGAATCCATACAATTCCTTGCTAGGACATTGAAAATCTCTTCCTTTGGCCCATTAACTTTTCTCGGTCTCTTAATCCTTTTTTTGACCCCTTAAATCTTTCTTGAGCACCTTAAACTTACCGAGTATCTTAATCTTACTTGGGCTCTTACAAATTCTCCCCCTTTTAAAAACTTTCATCCTCAAAAGTTCATTTTTTTTAACATGCCTTCGGGGAGTACTTGGTCTTAGTTATGTCCTTCCAAGTTCCTCGAGAACCCTTGCATGGGTTTGTCATTCTACGACATGTTTTTCTAATTTGCCCTTGTGGCCTTTAGTCCTGCCTTAAGATTATGTACTTATTGTGGTATTTGTTTTTCTTGACGGTCTTCTTAACATCTTTTATTGAGATTACAAGTCATTCTTGGTCATCCTTGTGTTTTTCCTTATATCTTGGAGCATATTTCCTTCCTTGTACCCAACAAGTTTTGACATAATCAACCTTCTTCCTTCTTATACAAGGCTTATTGGTTTATTGGTGGATTGTTTTAGTCTTAAGTCCTTCTTTCCTTCCTTCATTCTATTTGTTTTTCAAACCTTCTCGAAGGCTTATCCTTATAATTCCTTGCTAGGACATTGAAAATCTCTTTGGCCCAATAACCTTCCTTGGGTCTCTTAATCCTTTTTTTTTTTTTTTGATCCCTTAAACCTTTTTTTGACACCTTAGACTTACCTTAGACTTACCTGTATCTTAATCTTACTTGGAAAATTCTCCCCCTCTAAAAAAATTTGTCCTTGAAAGTTCACTTTTCTTACCATGCCTTGGGGGAGTTCTTGGTCTTAGTTACGTCCTTCCAAGTTCCACAAGGGTCCTTGCATGGGTTTGTCCTTCTCTGACATGTTTTTCTAATTTGCCCTTGTGGCCTTTTGTTCTGCCTTAAGGCCGTGTACTTATTCTGGTATTTGTTCTTGTTGACTGTCATCCCGACATCCTTTGTAGACATTACAAGTCTTTCTTGGTCATCCTTGTGTTTTTCCTTAGACTGTCATCCCGACATCCTTTGTAGACATTACAAGTCTTTCTTGGTCATCCTTGTGTTTTTCCTTAGATTTTGGAGCATATTTCCTTCCTTGTACCCAACATGTTTTGACATAATCAACCTTCTTCCTTCAAGGTTGTATNGACTGTCATCCCGACATCCTTTGTAGACATTACAAGTCTTTCTTGGTCATCCTTGTGTTTTTCCTTATATATTGGAGCATATTTCCTTCCTTGTACCCAACAAGTTTTGACATAATCAACCCTCTTCCTTCAAGGTTGTATCTTAGAGATTTCTCTTGTTCCTTCTTCTACAAGGCTTATTGGTGGGTTCTTAGGGTCTTAAGTTCTTCTTTCCTTCTTTCCTTGGAGTAAATAAAATTTCCTTTTCAAACCACATAATTCCTTGCTAGGGCATTGAAAATCTCTTCCTTTTGCCCATTAACCTTCTATGGGTCTCTTAATCCTATTGTTCGATCCCTTAATCTTTTCTTGGGCATCTTAAACTTACTCGATTATCTCTTAATCTTACTTGAGGGTCCTTGGGGGAGTTCTTGGTCTTAGTTACGTCCTTCCAAGTTCCTTGAGGGTCCTTACATGGGTTTGCCTTCTCTGACAAGTTTTTCTAATTTGCCCTTGTGGCCTTTTGTTCTGCCTTAAGGCCGTGTACTTATTCTGGTATTTGTTCTTGTTGACTGTCATCCCAACATCCTTTGTAGACATTACAAGTCTTTCTTGGTCATCCTTGTGTTTTTGTTGACTGTCATCCCAACATCCTTTGTAGACATTACAAGTCTTTCTTGGTCATCCTTGTGTTTTTCCTTAGATTTTGGAGCATATTTCCTTCCTTGTACCCAACATGTTTTGACATAATCAACCTTCTTCCTTCAAGGTTGTAGGAGCATATTTCCTTCCTTGTACCCAACATGTTTTGACATAATCAACCTTCTTCCTTCAAGGTTGTATCTTAAAGACTTCTCCTGTTCCATCTTCTACAAGACTTATTGGTGGGCTCTTAGGGTCTTAAGTTCTTTCCTTCTTTCCTTCTTTCCTGGGAGTAAATAAAATTTATTTTTCAAACCACATAATTCCTTGCTATGGCATTGAAAATCTCTTCCTTTTGCCCATTAACCTTCTATGGGTCTCTTAATCCTTTTGTTCGATCCCTTAATCTTTTCTTGGGCATCTTAAACTTACTCGAGTGTCTCTTAATCTTACTTGGTCTCTTACAAATATCCCCCCTTTTAAAAAAATTTGTCCTCGAAAGTTCACTTTTCTTACCATGCCTTGGGTGAGTTCTTGGTCTTAGTTATGTCCTTCCACGTTCCTTGAGGGTCCTTGCATGGGTTTGTCCTGCTCTGACATGTTTTTCTAATTTGCCCTTGTAGCATTTTGTTCTGCCTTAAGGCCGTGTACTTATTCTGGTATTTGTTCTTGTTGACTGTCATCCCAACATCCTTTGTAGACATTACAAGTCTTTCTTGGTCATCCTTGTGTTTTTCCATATATATTGGAGCATATTTCCTTCCTTGTACCCAACAAGTTTTGACATAATCAANAACATCCTTTGTAGACATTACAAGTCTTTCTTGGTCATCCTTGTGTTTTTCCTTAGATTTTGGAGCATATTTCCTTCCTTGTACCCAACATGTTTTGACATAATCAACCTTCTTCCTTCAAGGTTGTATCTTAAAGACTTCTCCTGTTCCATCTTCTACAAGACTTATTGGTGGGCTCTTAGGGTCTTAAGTTCTTTCCTTCTTTCCTTCTTTCCTGGGAGTAAATAAAATTTATTTTTCAAACCACATAATTCCTTGCTATGGCATTGAAAATCTCTTCCTTTTGCCCATTAACCTTCTATGGGTCTCTTAATCCTTTTGTTCGATCCCTTAATCTTTTCTTGGGCATCTTAAACTTACTCGAGTGTCTCTTAATCTTACTTGGTCTCTTACAAATATCCCCCCTTTTAAAAAAATTTGTCCTCGAAAGTTCACTTTTCTTACCATGCCTTGGGTGAGTTCTTGGTCTTAGTTATGTCCTTCCACGTTCCTTGAGGGTCCTTGCATGGGTTTGTCCTGCTCTGACATGTTTTTCTAATTTGCCCTTGTAGCATTTTGTTCTGCCTTAAGGCCGTGTACTTATTCTGGTATTTGTTCTTGTTGACTGTCATCCCAACATCCTTTGTAGACATTACAAGTCTTTCTTGGTCATCCTTGTGTTTTTCCATATATATTGGAGCATATTTCCTTCCTTGTACCCAACAAGTTTTGACATAATCAAACTTCTTCCTTCCAGGTTGTATGTTAGAAACTTCTCTTGTTCCTTCTTCTACAAGGCTTATTGATGGGTTCTTAGGGTCATAAGTTCTTCTTTCCTTCTTTCCTTGGAGTAAATAAATTTTTTTTGAACGCATCTTAAACTTACTCGATTATCTCTTAATCTTACTTAGGTCTCTTACAAATATCTCCCCTTTTAAAAACTTTCGTCCTCGAAAGTTCACTTTTCTTACCATGCCTTGGGGGAGTTTTTGGTCTTAGTTACGTCCTTCCAAGTTCCTTAAGGGTCCTTATATGGATTTGTCCTTCTCTGTCATGTTTTTCTAATTTGACCTTGTGGCCTTTTGTTTTACCTTAAGGCCATGTACTTATTCTGGTATATGTTCATGTTGACTGTAATCTAAACATACTTTGTAGAGATTACAAGTTTTTCTTGTTCATCGGTGTGTTTTTCCTTATATCTTGGAGCATATTTCCTTCCTTGTACCCAACAAGTTTTTACATAATTAACCTTCTTCCTTCACAGTTGTATCTTAGAGACTTCTCTTGTTCCTTCTTCTACACGACTTATGGGTGGGTTTCTTAGGGTCTTAAGTTCTTCTTTCCTGGAGTAAATACAATTTATTTTTCAAATCTTTTTCAATGGCTTGAATCCACATAATTCCTTGGTCGCATTGAAAATCTCTTCGTTTTGTCCATTAAACTTCTTTGGGTCTCTTAATCCTTTTGTTAGATCTCGTAATCCTTTCTTTGGCAACTTAAACTTACTCGAGTATCTCTTAATCTTACTTGGTCTCTTACAAATTCCCCCCTCTTAAAAACTTTCATCCTCATAAGTTCACTTTTCTTACCATGCCTGGGGGAGTTCTTGGTCTTAGTTACGTCCTTCCAAGTTCCATAAGGGTCCTTGCATGGGTTTGTCCTTCTCTGACATGTTTTTCTAATTTGCCCTTGTGGCCTCTTGTTCTGCCTTAAGGCCATGTACTTATTCTTGTATTTGTTCTTCTTAACTATCATCTCAACATCATTGGTTGAGATTACAAGTCTTTCTTGGTCATTCTTGTGTTTTTCCTTATATCTTCGAGCATATTTCCTTCCTTGTACCCAACAAGTTTTTACATAATCAACCTTCTTCCTTCAAGGTTGTATCTTAGAGACTTCTCTTGTTCCTTCTTCTACCAGGCTTATTGGTGGGTACTTAGGGTCTTAAGTCCTTTACTTCTTTCCTTGGAGTAAATACAATTTCTTTTCCAAACCTTTTTAAATGGCTTGAGTCCACATAAGTCCTTGCTAGAGCACTGGAAATTATCTTCCTTTTTACTATTAACCTTCTTTGGGTCTCTTAATCCTTTTGTTCGATACCTTAATCCTTTCTTGAGCACCTTAAACTTACCCTTGTATCTCTTAATCTTACTTAGTCTCTTACAAATTCTCCCCCTTTTAAAAAATTTCACCCTCGAAAGTTTACTTTTCTTACCATGCCTTGTGGGAGTTCTTGGTCTTAGTTATGTCCTTCAAAGTTCCTTGAGGGTGGGCATGGGTTTGTCCTTCTATGACATGCTTTTCTAATTTGCCCTTGTGGCCTTTTGTTCGGCCTTAAGGCCATGTACTTATTCTGGTATTTGTTCCTGTTGCCTGTCATCTCAACATCCTTTGTTGAGATTACAAGTCTTTCTTGGTCATCCTTGTGTTTTTCCTTATATCTTGGAGCATATTTCCTGCCTTGTACCCAACAAGTGTTGACATAATCACCTTCTTCCTTCAAGGTGTATCTTAGAGACTTCCCTTGTTCCTTTTTGTACAAGGCCTATGGGTGTGTTCTTAGGGTCTTATGTCCTTCTTTCCTTCTTTTCTAGGAGTAAATACTATTTCTTTTTCAAACCTTTTTCAATGGCTTGAATCCACATAATTTCTTGCTAGGGCATGGAAAATCTATTCCTTTTAATCATTAACCTTTTTTGGGTCTCTTAATCCTTTTGTTTGATCCCTTGATCCTTTTTTGGGCACCTTAAACTTACCCAAGTATCTCTTAATCTTACTTGGTCTCTTACAATTTCTCTCCATTTTAAAAACTTTCCTCCTCAAAAGTTCACTTTTCTTAACATGCCTTGGGGGAGTTCTTGGTCTTAGTTATGTCCTTCAAAGTTCCTTGAGGGTCCTTGCATGTGTTTTTCCTTCTCTGACATGCTTTTCTAATTTGTCCTCGTGGCCTTTTGTTCTACTTTTAGGCAATGTACTTATTCTGGTATTTGTTTTTGTTGTCTGTCATCTCAAAATCCTTTGTTAAGATTACAAGTCTTTCTCGGTCATCCTTGTATTTTTCCTTATATCTTGGAGCATATGTCCTTCCTTGTACCCAACAAGTTTTTACATAATCAAACTTCCTTCAAGGTTCTATAGAACTTCTCTTGTTCCTTCTTCTACAAGGCTTATTGTTGGGTTAAAAGACAATTTCTTTCCTTGGACTAAATACAATTTCTTTTTCAAACATCTTTCAATGGCTTGAATCCACATAATTCTTTCCTACCATTAAAAATCTCTTCCTTTTGCCCATTAACCTTTTTAGGGTCTCTTAATCCTTTTGTTAGATCCCTTAATCCTTTTTTAGGTACCTTAAACTTACCCGAGTATCTCTTAATCTTACTTCTTCTCTTACAAATTCTACCCCTTTTAAAACTTTCGTCATCGAAAGTTCACTTTTCTTACCATGCCTTGGAGAGTTCTTTGTCTCAGTTATGTCCTTCAAAGTTCCCTGAGGGTCCTTGCATGGGTTTGTCCTTCTCTGACATGCTTTTCTAATTTGATGCCTTAAGGTCATGTACTTATTATGGTATTTGTTTTTGTTGCCGGTCATCTCAACATCCTTTGTTGAGATTATAACTCTTTCTTGGTCATCCTTGTGTTTTTCCTTATATCTCGGAGCATGTTTCCTTCCTTGTACCCAACAAGTTTTGACATAATCAACCTTCTTTCAAGGTTGTACCTTAGAGACTTCTCTTGTTCCTTCTTCTACAAAGCTTATTGGTGGGTTCATACGGTCTTAAATCCTTCTTTCCTTCTTTCCTTGGAGTAAATACAAGTTCTTTTTCAAACATTTTTCAATGGCTTGAATCCACATAATTCCTTACTAGAGCATAGAAAATCTCTTCCTTTTGCCCATTAATCTTCTTTGGGTTTCTTAATCCTTTTGTTAGATCCTTAATCCTTTCTTGGGTACCTTAAACTTACCCGAGTATCTCTTAATCTTACTTAGTCTCTTACAAATTCTCACCCTCTTAATAACTTTCCTCCCTGAAAGTTCACTTTTCTTACCATGCCTTGGGGGAGTTCTTGGACTTAGTTATGTCCATCAAAGTTCTTTGAGAGTCCTTGCATGGGTTTGACCTTCTTTGACATGTTTTACTAATTTTCCCTTGTGGCCTTTTGTAATGCCCCAAGGCCATGTACTTGTATTTATTCTTGTTGACTGACCGTCATTTCAACATCCTTTATAGAGATTACAAGCCTTTCTTGGTCATACTTGTATTTATTCTTGTTGACTGACCGTCATCTCAACATCCTTTATAGAGATTACAAGCCTTTCTTGGTCATCCTTGTATTTTTTCTTATATATTGGAGAATATTTCCTTCCTTGTACCCAACAAGTTTTGTCAAAATTAACCTTCTGTTATCTCAACATCCTTTGAAGAGATTACAGGTCTTTCTTGGTTATCCTTGTGTTTTCCTTATATCTTGGAGCATATTTCCTTCCTTGTACTCAAACAAGTTTTGTCAAAATCAACCTTCTTCCTTCAAGGTTGTATCCGGGAGACTTCTCTTGTTCCTTCTTCCACAAGGCTTATTGTTGGGTTCTTAGAGTCTTAAGTCCTTCTTTCCTTCTTTCCTTTGGAGTAAATACAATTTCTTTTTCAAACATTTTCAATTTCTTGAATCCACATAATTCCTTGCTAGGGTATTTAAAATCTCTTCCTTTTGCCCATTAACCTTCTTTGGGTCTCTTAATCCTTTTGTTAGATTCTGTAATCCTTTCTTTGGCACCTTAAACTTACCCGAGTATCTCTTACTCTTATTTGTTCTCTTACAAATTCTCCGCCTTTTAAAAACCTTCGTCTTCAAAGGTTCACTCTTCTTACTATGGGGGAGTTCTTGGTCTTAGTTATGTCCTTCCAAGTTTCTTGAGGGTCGTTGCATGGGTTTATCCTTCTCTGACATGTTTTTCAAATTTGCCCTTGTGGCCTTTTATTCTGCCTTAAGGCCATGTACTTATTCTTGCATTTGTTCTTGTTGACGGTCATCTTAACATCCTTTGTAGAGATTACAAGTCTTTCTTGGTCATCCTTGTGTTTTTCCTTATATCTTGGAGGATATTTCCTTCTTTGTACCCAACCAGTTTTGTCATAATCAACCTTCTTCCTTCACTGTTATATCTTGGAGACTTCTTTTGTTGCTTCTTCTTTGAGGCTTATTGGTGGGTTCTTAGGGTCTTTAAGTCCTTCTTTCCTCCTTTCCTTGGAGTAATTACAATTTCTTTTTCAAACCTTTTGCAATGGCTTGAAACCACATCATTCCTTGCTAGAGCAATGAAAATCTCTTCCTTTTGCCCTTTAAGCTTCTTTGGGTCTCTTAATCCTTTTGTTAGATCCGTTAATCCTTTCTTGAGCACCTTAAACACACCCGAGTATCTCTTAATTGTACTTGGTCTCGTACAAATTCTCTCTTCGTCCTCGAAAGTTCACTTTTCTTACCATGGGGGAGTTCTTGGTCTAAGTTATGTCCTACAAAGTTCCTTGAGGGTCCTTGCATGGGTTTTTCCTTCTCTGACATGTTTTTCTAATTTGCCTTTGTGGCCTTTTATTCTGCCTTTAAGGCCATGTACTTATTCCGGTATTTATTCTTGTTGACAATTATCTCAACATCCTTTGTAGAGATTACAAGTTTTTCTTGTTCATCAGTGTGTTTTTCCTTATATCTTGGAGCATATTTCCTTCCTTGTACCCAGCAAGTTTTGACATAATCAACCTTCTTCCTTCATGGTTGTATCTTAGAGACTTCTCTTGTTCCTTCTTCATTAAGTCTTATTGATGGGTTCTAAGGGTCTCAAGTTCTTCTTTCCTTCTTTCCTCGGAGTAAATACAATTTCTTTTTCATTGGCTTGAATCCACATAATTCCTTGCTAGGGCATTGAAAATCTCTGCCTTTTGACCATTAACCTTCTTTGGGTCTCTTAATCCTTTTATTAGATCCCTTAATCCTTTCTTGGGTACCTTAAACTTACTCGAATATCTCTTAAATCTTACTTGGTCTCTTACAAATTCTCCCCCTTTTCAAAACTTTCATCTTCGAAAGTTCACTTTTCTTACCATGCCTTGGGGGGAGTTCTTGGTCTTAGTTAAGTCCATCCAAGTTCCTTGAGGGCCCTTGCATGGGGTTTATCCTTCTCGGACATGTTTTTCTAATTTTCCCTTATGACCTTTTGTTTTGTCTTAAGGCCATGTACTTAATTTGGTATTTGTTCTTGTTGACTATCATCTCAACATCGTTGAGATTACCGTCTTTCTTGGCCATCTTTGTGTTTTTCCTTATATATTGGAGCATATTTCCTTCCTTGAACCCAACAAGTTTTTATATAATCAACCTTCTTCCTATAAGGTTGTATCTTAGAGACTTCTCTTATTCCTTCTTCTTCAAGGCTTATTGGTGGGTTCTTAAGTCCTTCTTTCCTTCTTTACTTGGAGTAAATACAATTTCTTTTTCAATGGCTTAAATCAACATAATTCCTTGCTAGGGCATTGAAAATCTCTTCCTTTTGCCCATTAACCTTTTTTGGGTCTCTTAATCCTTTCTTTGGCACCTTAAACTTACTTGAGTATCTCTTAATCTTACTTGGTCTCTTACAAATTCTCTCCTTTTTAAAAACTTTTGTCCTCGAAAGTTCATTTTTCTTACAATGGGGGAGTTCTTGGTCTTAGTTATGTCCTACCAAGTTCCTTGAGGGTCCTTGCATGAGTTTGTCCTTCTCTGACATGTTTTTCTAATATGTTTTTCTAATTTTCCCTTATGGCCTTTTGTTCCGCCTTAAGGCCATATACTTATTCTTGCATTTGCTCTTGTTGACCGTCATCTCAACATCCTTTGTAGAGATTGCAAGTCTTTCTTGGTTAGCCTTGTGTTTTTCCTTATATCTTAAAGCATATTTCCTTCCTTGTACCAACAAGTTTTGTCAATAACAACCTTATGTCATCTCAACATCCTTTGTAGAGATTACAAGTCTTTCTTGGTCATCCCAGTGTTTTTTTATATCTGGAGTATATTTCCTTGTACCCAACAAGTTTTGTCATAATCAACCTTCTTCCTTCAAGGTTGTATCGGGGAGACTTCTCCCGTTCCTTCTTCTACCAGGCTTATGGGTGGGTTCTTAGGGTGTTAAGTCCTTCTTTCCTTCTTTCTTTGGAGTAAATAGAATTTGTTTTTCAATGGCTTCAATCCACATAATTCCTTGCTAGGGCATTGAAAATCTCTTCCTTTTGCCCATTGACCTTCTTTGGGTCTCTTAATCATTTTGTTAGATCCTTTAATCCTTTCTTGGGTACCTTAAACTTACCCGAGTATCTCTTAATCTTACTTCGTCTCTTACAAATTCTCCCTCTCTGAATAACCTTCCTCCTTTAAAGGTCACTTTTCTTACAATGCCTAGGGGGATTTTTTTGTCTTTGTTATGTCCTTCCAAGTTTCTTGAGGGTCCTTGCGTGGGTTTATCCTTTTCTTACAATGCCTAGGGGGATTTTTTTGTCTTTGTTATGTCCTTCCAAGTTTCTTGAGGGTCCTTGCGTGGGTTTATCCTTCTCTGACATGTTTTTCTAATTTGCCCTTGTGGTCTTTTATTATGCCTTAAGGCCATGTACTTATTCTCGTATTTGTTTTGTTGACTGTCATCTCAACATCCTTTGTAGAAATTACCAGTCTTTCTTGGTCATCCTTGTTTTTTTTCCTTATATCTTGGAGTATTTCCTTCCTTGTACCCAACCAGTTTTATCATAATCAACCTTCTTCCTTCAAGGTTGTATCTTGGAGACTTCTCTAGTTCCTTTTTCTACTAGGCTTATTGGTGAGTTCCTAGGGTCTTAATTCCTTTTTTCCTTCTTTTCTTGGAGTAAATACAATTTCTTTTTCAAACCTTTTTCAATGGCTTGAATCCACATAATTCCTTGCTTGGGCGTTGAAAATCTCTTTCTTTTGCCCATTAACTTTCTTCGGGTCTCTTAATCCTTTTGTTAGATCCCTTAATCCTTTCTTTGGCACCTTAAATTTACCCCAGTATCTCTTAATCTTACTTGGTCTCTTGCAAATTCTCCTTTTTTAAGAACTTTTGTCCTCAAAAGTTCACTTTTCTTACCATGGGGGAGTTCTTAGTCTTAGTTATGGCCTTCCAAGTTCCTTGAGGGTCCTTGCATGGGTTTGTCATTCTCTGACATGTTTGTCATTCTTAAGTGTGGCCTTTTGTCCTGCTTAAGGCCAAGTACTTATTCTGGTATTTGTTTCTTGTTGACTGTCGTCTCAATATCCTTTGTTGAAATTACAAGTCTTTCTTGGTCATCCTTGTGTTTTTCCTTAAATCCAAACTTATCTTCCTTCCTTACATAAATAACCATCCAACTCAAAAAATCCAAAAGGTTATCCTTTATCTCACTTATAGACTAAAAAACAATTAAACTTTTGTTTAGCAAACCTCTTTTTGTGATCTCTCATTCCTCCATTCAAAAGTTTTTCGCTTTCCAATTGTCCTTAACTCAAATCCTTTCATACTTTTTATGGTATAATACATCGTATTCCTTGATTAGAACAATTCTTCACTTTCCAATTGGCTATTTGAATATGTAACCCCACGTCTACCACTGTACCTAGTGTTATCTACCACTGTACATCATATTACTTGATTAGAACAATTCTTCACTTTCCAAGAGTGCTATTTGAATATGTGCATAATACCTAGTGTTATTTTTTCATTTAATTCCTCATGGAAAGCCATCTCCCCTCATCTTAATGATTCATCCAATTTACAAATCTTTACAACCCATTTTTCTCAGTTGCCGTAAAACAAACCTCCTTGCTTAGTTGCTTGATCATTATCTCTAATTCAAACTCTTTAGACAAAAAGGAATTCTCCACTTCAGAATAGACCCTAGTGTTGTATCTCTTGTAATGACCAAGAATCTAGAACATCTCTCCTATGGTCTTGCCCAGCCTACAGGTTGTAGTTCCATGGTGGAAGAGTTTCTTCTTCATCCCTTCTTGAAAACGGATAAAGAACAGATTATTTAAAGCAATTTTATGGAATTTTTATGTTGAAAGAAACAATAGGAATTTCAAAAGGATTGGAAGACCTTGGGGTGCAGTGTAACCTTATAGATCACACCTCTGTATGGTGTGGGAGAGTGTGTACAATTTTTTGTAATTAAATCTTATTTTGTTTGATTGGAGTATCTTTTTAGGTCAATTCGGCTTTTGGGGATATGACACCTGTTTATTTTAAACTATCCTTTAGGTCTTATTTTGCTTGATTTGAGCACCTTTATGGGTCAATTGGGTTCCTCTTGGGATGGTTTTCTAGTGTTCCTCTTGTATTCTTTTATTTGATCTCAATGAAAGCTTCACTTTCATTTTTTTTTTTAAAAAAAAAGATCTATTCATAGCTACCTAAAAAGCTCAGAAAACAAAAGATGTAATTTAATTTCTTACTCATGAACCTCTTCCAAATTTAACATTCATTACAATCCTTTATTTAATCATTTACTCTTAGAAATGAAAACATGATATAGGAAGCACAAAGAACATAAAAAAAGGAAAGCAAAGACATAATAAAAGTTAAACATAGGAATCTAACCTTATTAGGACCACAACATTGCCAAAAATGTAATTCCTGCAAGAACCAGACCGGACATATGGTAGTTCATGATGTCAAATCACCCAAGTGTATACATGATGTTGGTTATGATTGTTTGTGGGAGTTTTTTAGAGGGTAATATTAAGGTCGCTTTGTAGAAGCAAGAGGGTATCTTTTTGTTTTTTCTGAATTGTAGCTTGGTTGAGCATTGAGGAGAGGAGGGAGCTCTCAAAACTCCCTTGGCATTGATAAAATAGTAAATATATAATTCAAGTTCTACCAAAAACAAGCTAAAAAAATTTTAGTGTGCCAGAAACTTGTTCTATACTGAAAGGAAACTTGTTCGATTTTCGTTACAGGATATTTGCCTCAGTTGGAATGCCTTCTTATATCCTTTGTAGCTTCTTTTGACCACTGGATCATTTTCTTTTGTTCACTTAATTATTTTTGAACCTCTAAATAAGAATAACCTATGAAGTTCTCCTGTGAACCCCTAAATTTAAATAGCCGGCTGTACCCTCAAAATTTCAAACCCAGAACAACGACCCAACTACCCATAAAACTAAAAGGCTGAAAACGAAATTTGAAGGCAATCGGAGGAAGAGAGAGCAGAATCATCACTGTACACATAAAATTTCAAACTCAGACCGGCGACCAAACTACCCGTAAAACTAAAAGTCTGAGAACGACATTTAAAGGCAATCAGAGGAAGAGAGAGCAGAATCATCACTGTACCCTTAAAATTTCAAACCCAAAACAGCGATCAAACTACGCATAAACTAAAAGGCTGAAACGAAATTTGAAGGCAATCAGAAGACGAGAGAACAGAGTCATTACTGTACCCTTAAAATTTCAAACCCAGAACAGCGACCGAACCACGCATAAAACTAAAAGGCAGAATGAAGGTACTTCACCTCTATTTTTCATCACCGAGACGAGGCGAGAAACTTCTTTCAACTCTGCTCTCTCTTCCTCCGATTGCCTGGTAACAATCTAGCGTTTGGTTTGGGCAACGAACACTCAAAAGGGAAGAGGCCGCTGATGGAGCCTTGTAACGATCTAGCGTTCGGTTTGGGCAACGAACACGCGGAAGGGAAGAGGGCGTTGATGGAGCGCTCTCATTCTAATGTGAGAATGTGCTGAAGAAGAGAGTGCGAGTGCGGGAGAAATGTATAAGCCCGAGTGAAATAAGCGGGGGCCGAGACAGCTGGCACCCGAGAATGGCGGGTAACGGCTCTGAAGACCTTTAACATAGAGTCTTTGGATTGGGAGAAACTCATTTCGCTTTGTGACATCCATGGCCTCCTGAAACCCTGTTCAGTAATGCCTTGATTCTGAAACTTTTTAATGTTCCTCTCTAAGCTTAACAGGAATCATTTTCTTCGTACTGAACTCTGTTGCTAGACGGCTTCCCAATCTGTAAGCATCCAATTGGAGGTGAAGTAGGAGTTTTCAGTTCTCCAAATGTCTGCCAGCAGAAAGGATCATATAAATGATACCGCTCTTGCAGTGGTTTTAGCTCTATGGTTGTCAGCGTTACATCCCTACAAGGTTGGTTGTCGCTACAGGCGAAGTGTACAGGCTTAACTGTGTAAGTCCCTCAGATTTTCTCATAATTGATTCCTGATAGAGCCACGCCTGAAGTCTGGTTACTGCATTTCGCTTTGTCGCAATAAAATTGGTCAATCACAATTGGTAATTGAACTTCAGACATTTGAATGTTTGAGAAGAGAACGTTCTGAACAGAGCCTGACCCACCCTGTAAAGGTATCATGTGCCATTCTATCAATACTCTTCAATTCTGAACATTATAGATGACTTATGGAGCTTCCCAATTTTAGAAAAACGAAAGGTTGTCCCAAAAATAATGAGCTTTTTCATTTGGTATGAACAACATGCTTTCCATTTTAAACTCAAGTACCTGCCATGTTTTGATTCTAACACCGTTCATCGTGCTATGCATTGTGACATCACGGACAGTTATGTTTGAAACACAAGCTTTTGTATTGTCCTTTCCTAGACTCCCAATGCTGATTCCATGTCCTGGCCCGCAGTTCACGTTGTGTATGTATATGTTTGAGCATCCCGTTTGAATAGAAACACAATCATCTCTTGAAAGGATCAGAATAAAGATCATCAGTCACCTGTTTATTTCAATTTTCAACTTCAAACTTCTACCTACTCGTAATCTACATTATTGTTTTTTTTTTCTTCTTCTATTAAACCAATGTTTCAAAATTGTTGAGTATTTCGACTTGGCCTTTATAACTAATGGTTGCAAATTTCTGTAGTGAAAGACTCTTATGTCTACTGACAAGAAAGGTTCTCATATTTTAAGTAAACATTTAGTATTTTATCCATCAAATGCTCCTTTTAAATAGTCGTAACGATTGAATGTTGAGTGCTCAGTTTATCTCAAGACATGCACACCCTTAGCCCTTACTGAGCACCGCCCATTTAAGTAGATAATATTTAACAACAGGATCAAGTGGTTGCAAGTGACGTAATTACCACAAGATAGACTGGTGCTGTGGATTAGAACGTCTTTGGAGTTTTGCAAGTGAATTCCATCAGTATTAGGACTGTTTCCAGGAGATGAGACGCTGATATCATGCACCAGGACTCCCACGCAGTCGTCAAACTTGAGGTGGCATTGGGGGCTGTTTTGGATTGTTATGCCCGTGACTGTAACATTGAAGCTTCCATAAAACCTTAGTGCCTGCGTAACATAACATTTCATATAACTCCACAGGGTGAGGATGATGGGGCCACAATGAAATCATCTTAGAAGTTTATCAGTAAGTGATCCCTTACAGTTGGCTTGATGCTTGGCATTTTGCCTTCTAGATTGCTTCCTACCTGCCACATATTTTTAAGTGAATCACGTTCATTTTCCTTCTCTATTTGCAGCTAGAAAACTGAATATTGTGGAGGAAAAGATCAGTATAGATAGTGTTCATTACCGGCGTTGGTTTTGCTTCATCTCGGGTCTTGTTCATGGGGATAATGAGTTTCATCTCGTCGTCTATAGGCTCATCAAAGGAGGAATCTTGCCACCAGACGGATCCTCTTCCGTCGATTATGCCACTTCCCCGTATGGTAACCCCTATTAGCTTTGTAAATTGGATCCATTGCAAGAGACCTTTCCCCCAAGTTCGGTGATCAGTGGGAGCCATAATGGCTCCATCTAGCTGCAAATCAAGTCTAATGAGCTAATATAATGTTGTCAACATCCTAACTATGAGTAGTTTAGTTCTGGCTGGTTACCCTTGAAAGGGATACTTTAATTTGGGGGAACCGTGCTTCTGGGTACGATAATGTTTACCTGAAATACAATATCTGGTTGGCAATATGGGCCAGAGAAGGAAATGGGTCCTACGAAGAACACATAGTCTGCCGGAACCATGACCGTCGATCCCACCACCTTACAAGCGGCTACCCAAGCGTCTTCAAATGCCTGGAACGGATCGTGCAAATATTTTCCAATCAAAATCATTCCTTGATGGTATTCCATTTATCCAATCCTTTTGCAATGACAAAATTCTGTTAGATATCAAACTCCAAGTATTTCTATAGGAGAAGAGTGATTGAACGTACCTTGGTGTCATCAGACTCTCCATTGCCTTTAGCACCAAAATCTAGAACGTTGAATATGGCAGAATCGCTACTCTTGTAGCCTTTCTTGGGTGGAGTTGGAATGGTCTCCTCTTTTGGTTTAGGAGGAATTGGAGACGAAGGGGAGGCATTGTGTGACGGAGGAGCTTTAGGGTTGGAGCCACTGACATGGTGGCTCTTGCTACCGCCATGACTGCCTTTCTTCTTTGATAGAGAAGCCGAGGTCTGCCTGCTCTGTCTCCAGTGTTTTCCTCTCCTTGCAGTGCAGCCATCAAAGTTTGAAGACCAAACAAGAAAAGCTATCAAAACCGAAAGTGTTAAGGTTTTGGAACTCATCCCACTCCTCATTTTTAGTGTAAATGTGGGAAGGCAGGGAGAGCGAGAGAGGTAGTGTTCTTTTGAGATCGGCAAAGCAAGTGGGAGCTGAAGTGGGGTTAAATAGGTAGCGACTCCTTAATCTTCAGGAGACTGTGCAGACAAAGGCTAGCCAACATACCAATTTGTTAATGGCAGGCTTTTAATCTTTTCATTCAACAACCCCCCCCCCCCCCCCCCCCCCCC
>NW_019272038.1:68994-89701 GCF_002738345.1 Cucurbita maxima
CCCCCCCCCCCCCCCTCTCTCTCTGTTTTTTCCTGCAGTCTCCCTTTTGTTAATTAGGAAGCTTTCCTTTTAGTGAATTCTGGTAGGAATTGTTTAGTTGAAAAACAGCGACATGGCCTTTTGGCTACATGCTAATATGTCATTGCATGTGACTCATCCAGTTGCCTCTTAAAAACTCATCTTAAATCAGCCATCTGCATATGCTCCCGCAGCCTTACTCTATTTCCCTCTTCTTTTACCTTAACACAGCCTTTTCTTACATCATAACACCACCACAAAATCTTTCCGTGTAATTGTAACTGTATATACATTTTTACTACATCTTCTATTCTTTACAAAAGCTTTTATTTGCCTCCAAAACTGGATAGAAAAATGAAAATGAAGCTCGTGTTCACCTCTGTTTGGGCTATGCTTTCGGGATTCAATCATTTGTATGGTTAAGTAGTAAAGCTGTGAATATTATTGTAGAAGGTGATGTGAAAGCCGAAAAGAGACATGTGAGTGGGTCTACAAGGTATCGAGGTCAGGCCAGCACTGAATATAGCAGCAGCTCTTTTTGTTCACATGCAACGTTCACGGGCCAATCATCTCTTTTCTTCTCCTTTTTTCTTTCCCTGCCATTAACTACAAACATTCAAAAGGCTCTGTTTTGCCTGGATTTGCTTCTCATATTATTTCCAATCTCTCAAAACAGGCAGGCAGGCAGTTCAATTCCCCAATCAATATTTCTAGGAAGCGCGAGTGCGCAAAGCATGTTAAACAAAAGAATGTCGAAATCATTAGAAGCCAAATTCCAATTCTAAATGTTAGGGGCATGCTAAATCAAAATTAGGAGAAAATTTGGATACGAAAGAGATTATTCTTTCTTTCATTTGGGAAACCTACAATATATAAAAATAAAGCGAGAGACTGTACAATATGTCTGTGACTGTTGAGGATCCCCTTCAATCAGTTATTGTTTATACCTAATCATATATTCATTTAGTTGAAAGGCCACCTTTGTACCGTATGAACACCCAGGAGAGGAGAAAAAACAGAAGACAAAGAAATTATTATTTGAAACGTCTTTTTGTGGGCGTGAACTTGCTTTGCAAGTGTTCATACCCCGTGAACTCATTAAATTAATAGATATGCTAGTTTAAATAATTTTTCAAGTGGTGATATTTTCGGAAAAGAAAATAATACAAATACCCACCTACCTATAAACCATTATGGGTTCCAAAAATGCTCCCTTAGGAACATGGGAGTTCACGGATCATTCTAGAATTTGAAGTTAGAACAAAGCAAACGCAAAAAATTCCACGAAGAACAGTGTAAGTGATGTGAAAAATTCCCACCTTTTGAGGTTCTTACACTTGTGGCTGTGCTTCTGCTCCCACGCCAACTCCTTCCTTCTCTGTGGATTCACATTTTGCCCAAACCTTTGTCCTGCATGTGAATTTTTCAGCTATAAATCCCTTTTCCTATTGCTACTTTCATTATATTAATTAAATTATCGATCCCAATGACCTGACAACCAATACTATGAAGCATATAACTAATAAGCAACAGTGCAGCAGGTCAAGCCACATGATCCATAAGCTATAGTCACATTCAATCTTTTCATCGTTCTCTCTTGTTTTTTCCTTTCACCCCAACATCATATAGAATTTGGTAGAAAATTTAGCTGAAAGTTTGATGAGACTTAAGTGGGAAGAAATTTGAAGTCATCAAAATTTTAACCATTTTGTTTCATCAGTTCACTGACAAAACAAAACGCAAGTGAAAATTCCCAAACTTAGTCAAAGAACCCTCAAGGTTGCATCTACTTTTAATCTATCCTTCATTTACAAGTATTTTGTTGTTCTTGAGCCTTAAAACAAAGTTTTATGAAGATGTTGTTGTTGCAGTATAAATCTAGTTTTTATCGTTGTTAAGTTGGTAGCCAACAAGGTCCCTTAAAGCCTGTTTCAATGTTGAGTTACTTGAATTTCAGTAGAGTCGTCTCTAACTCTCTTCAAGCCAAAAATACGATTGTACTCGCTTCTCATCAGTCTTTTGATAGTAATAAATTCTTTCACTTTCAATTGCATGTCAGTCGCTAATAATTAGTGTAATTGTATGATCCTTAAAAATCACAAACTTCCACAAGTATAAGCTCTAATGGTTTTACTTTTGATTTCTCCGTTAAAAATCTATACTAATAAAGATATATTTCTTACTTATAAATCCATGATCATCCTCTATCCCTCTCGACAATCCTCAACAATTATCTCCTCGAACAAAGTATACTCTTTATTCGACATTCGAGGATGCTATTAACATGACTAAGTTAAGGGCATGACTTTGATACCATGTTAGAAGCCATGAACCTCCACAATTGTATGATATCGTCCACTTTGAGGATAAACTCTCGTGGCTTTGTTTTTTATTTCTCCACATGACCTTATACTAATGGAGATATATCTCTTACTTATAAACTTGTGATAATCCTTTAATTAGCTAATATAGTACTCTCTCCCAACGATCCTCATGGCCTGGTGGAACAAGGGAGTCATTTCCATTATTTATGGCTAAAAACGCTGTCAATATTCTAATATTCAATATGTGTGATCAACCTTTCAGTGCGTAAGCTAGTGCGGTCAGTCACTTGGCCCCGTTGACAACTATTAGACAGTTCTATGTTTATGCAGTATGTAGTTAACCATTTTGTATTAGCAGCCCTACGTCGAATGAGTTAATCCATTCTAGTTGAAGACTGTGCTTCAATTTAAATCCATTTTCCACCACGCCACACAGCCAGGCATACTGTCACAGACACCAAATTTCCAAGTATAAAAATTTAACAAGTACAGGGACCTGCTCACCATTTGCTTCCTGAACCACCAATGGCACCAAGTCACAACGTGCAAATCCAGCTGAGAGAAGAAGCTTGAAGCCTGCAAAATAATGGCAACATCTTCGAGCTTCGAGATCCACCAACGGCTTCGCAATTTTGCTTCCAATCGTTTCATTTCTAAGCATTCTACAGCTTCTTAATATGGAGCTCCAGATCTACACGAACAATATTGCCGGTCTGGTTCAACTCGGTGAAGGGTTTTCAACCTTCTTATCCTCCCTTCCGATATTAACTTATCAAATATAATATTTTAACCAATCAATTATGTAAAAAATGAACTTACCAATTACCTTCATATATCTTTGTTATACGGAATATAAATTCATATAATCTGTACACTCAATTTTTTAATTCATAAATTTGAACTTTAAATTCAAATATATGTTCCAAAATTTCTCGAGCGTCCGATGTGAAAATCATCCAACGGTGAGGGCGAGTATTCAAGCTGTTTCTATAAGTGCCTGGCTTACATTCGGCAACATTAACCAACCCCTTTCGATCGGGAAGCCGCTATCTTCATCATAATCGCCTTGCCGTGTTTGAAGTTGAAGAATTAAGAACGCTATGGGGAAGCAACCGGTCCGGATGAAGGCTGTGATCTACGCTTTATCGCCGTTCCAGCAGAAGACCATGTCAGGGTTATGGAACGACTTGACCGGCAAGATTCACCATAAGATCTCCGAGAACTGGATTAGTGCCGCCCTTCTAATTACCCCCGTCGTCGGCACCTACACGTAATTTTTCATCTCCTTGTTCCTTTTCATATTTTTCTTATTTTTGGAATTCCGAATTTAGGGTTTGCTTCTTGTTGATTGGTTTTTTCCCTTCATGGTTCAATCTAATATCAATTTAAAAAAAAAAAAAAAAAACAAGTCTTCAATTGTTTCTCAATAAGCTTGGTAGGTTATTCTTTTCGTAACACCTGGTCGGGTCTAATTTAGATGAGATATCTCTTAATCAGATTCGAAGTGGAAATACACAATTCCACCGACGTGGAATTCTTGTAATCATTTGGTCTTCTCTGGACTTAGCGTGTTCAATATTTCCCTCAAAGCTATCATCATTTTAATATTCATACGAAATTTTCTACTGGAACTGATCGCGAACAGTTGACAAGGTGCATCTTATTGATTGATTGTTTCAGCTATTGGAATGGAATAAAAATCTTTTTTTTTTTTTTTTTGGTGGGTGGTAGGCTAACCCGTGATGATGTTATTGTCCTGAACTGCAAGTGTTCGCTTCTGTTTAGAAAAGGCATTGCCTCACTTGATTGAATTGTTCCCAGGTCATATCAATCAGATTTGCAATTACTCGTCCACCATCTGTGTGTAGTTATAATAACCTTCAATTACTTCGATCTATTTTTAGTTCATGCTATTTTATCATTGAAGAGATAGGTTGGTTCTGTTGTGCACAGGGTGGAACTTTTATTTTTTGCTACATATTAAAGAATTGAGATTAAGAGGTACCTTCCTCACATGCAAGATTGAGAAATTGGATGCGGGCAAGAGGTTTAAAACGGAGTAAAATCAATTTGGATGATAACGGGATGACTAATTTATGTTTTCTATTTTTTACGTGAGAAGTAAGAATGGCATCATTGTGTTTAAGAATGATGAAATGTTGTATTTAAGAATTTTTAGCGCTAGATTGGATGGAACTAAAGTTTCCCTTTTCATCTGAGTTCCGCACCATGCACCAACATGCGAAAGATATTATTTTGTTTTAGCTTTGATTTAAGCTTCGTTTTCAATACATGCATAAGATAAATGACTTGTATTAGTTGATTGATTGGTGGAAAATGGGGTCATGGTGGATGAACATGTGCAAATATATGTTTCACTTGTGAACTTGCTTTTGTTCGATTTAATGTGGACGTCCCTTGCATTGAAGATATCATATCTGGAAATGGATGTAGGTACGCGCAGCAGTTCAAGGAGAATGAAAAGTTATCTCACAGGTACTGAAAGGGGGCCTGATTCCTGCATTTGGCATCTACTTTGAACAACTTTTGAACTTTGGACTTTTTCGTTATGCAAATGGAGCTTTTGTTTCTTAGGCTATGAGGATGTGCTTTTATTTTGAGAAAAATTTTCTCGCTTGTTTGTTGGAATAATTACAACATTTGTTATCATGTGAATGATGGCTGTTATAAAATTATCAGCATTGGGAAGGTCGAAACTGATGCCGTAATGGCGCGACCCCTGAAGTCTTCTCAATACCAACCACCAACCAATCTTGAGACTCCTTATCATTAGGTTCACCTCTTTTCAATATTTTCCTAATTTGTGAACCCACCAAAATATTGAAACTTGAATTAATTTGAACATGTGTACTTTTAACTAGGAGAGGTCATATCACAACAAAATTATATTTACTTATATTAATAAGATACTTTCTTTTTTGGTGGTTTTTTGGTGGTTCAATTGTTAAAACTAAATAGAGTAAGATTCCCCTGAGAATTTTAGACTAGTTTGTGAGTTTGTGAGAAGAGAAGTGGCTGCAAGATCATAATAGGTCATTTTCTTTTTGTTCCGCCCCATCTTCCACTGGGATTTGGTGATCTCATGGGAGGAGGCGTGGAGAGTTGTCCAACACATTGGAGAAATGAGCACGAGGAATGGGTGAGTTTTCATTGAACTTGATTTGAAGATGGTGCGGCTTAGCGTCCAAGATAAGATAAACCAAGCGTGGACTATTTTATGTTAAAAACATGAGTATCTAATGAATCTTGAAAAGTAATTTTGTTCTATCACATCTATGATTGTTGGGTTGCACTTCCAATTCATGGATTGCAAGCAAACTCACGGTTTTCTCCCAACTAATTGTTTTCTGTTGCACTAGATATTATTCCTCCAAAAAGGTGGATGGAACAATTTACCTGATAATAATGAATCTATCAACCAATTAAACTAAATTTAAGGGGAAAATGCAGGTATATATCACACATACACAAGGATAAAAGATTTTCTTTTCCTCTTTGGTAAGATTATAATTTAGGACAAGTACACTTGGATACCAGCCGTTTTGATCAACTGACAGACAGGACAGACACTTGCAAGTCCATTGCAATCTTTGCACAAACATAAATGTCTACAAGGCATGAGTAGGATGGAAACCTCTTTTTCCTTGCATGCTCTGCAGATCATGCGCTCCTTGAAACCTGCTAAATTCCTGGTTGAGGATCTCATAGTTCCACCTGGAACACTAAGGTAATTGTTTGAATCAATGTGTGAAGCAGCATCATCCACTTCACTGTCTCCAAATCCTTCCTTCGCTTGGTCCGCACCCTGTGAGATAACGTGCTGAAGGTTGCTTTTCAGGACGTTTACGACTGATTCATTGTACTTCGCTCTGCACTGCCAATTCTGGGCTTCAGTGCCAACCTGCTTTATTCTCTCCACTAGTTCCCTATTTTTACAGTTCATGTTCTCAATTTCTACATCCTTTTCATGTAGTTTCTTTCCAATGCCTTTCTCGATCGCATTAACAAATGAAGCCATATGTCTTTGCTTCATCTCCCTAATGCCCTTTGCCAAATGTTCTTCCTGTTAGTTAGACAGATAAAAAAACTGTACATCAGATGCAATCGAATCAAACCACATTGATGGGTTTAACATGAGCACCCCGGGAGTGAATGCTATAAAGAGCAATCCAAATTTCATGAACTAAATAGACTTTGACCAGAAACACATCATCATAAATGATTGGTGACAGCCTCTAAACTTAAAAAATGTTACAAAATTTAATCTTCAAACTTTCAAATTTATATCTGATAGAACAATTAATTTTTATAAATTTTAAATTTGTGACACAATATTGAATGTTCAGGAACTTATTAGACACACAAATGAAAGTGGAGGGGCTTATAAGACACTTTTAAAAATTTGGGAGCCAAACAGACAAACCTTAAGAATTCAGGGACTAAACCTGTAATTAACCTAAATTATTTTAGTTTTATTCCGATGCAGCATGCACTCTTGTAAAAAGATCCAGAAGAGGAGAAAGTGAAGTACCTGAATTTTAATATATTGATCCAGTTCTTCCTTTTGTCTATCAATCTCGATCCTGAGATTATCACCAAGAGAAAATATGATAGAAGGTGCAGCTGTCATGCTTCCACTTGCAGTGGTAACAGAGGAGTTGTGCTCATCATCATCATACGATAGCCTTAAACCTGTTGATACAGCATTTGGGTTTATAATGCTTGCTGGACGATCAGCATCATCTTGACAAGCATTATAATCTAAGGAAATCTGAAGCTTCTGCTGTCTTGAGAAATCTTCTATTTCCCTACTTCTTTTGTTAGGGCGAAGCATATGAGCCATTTGCTCGTTTCCAAAATAATTTACAGGCTCAATTCCACAGCTTACGGGCACTACAATATAAATCGTGAATTCTATGAGAGACGAGACAACTAAAGAACAATAGTTCTGATCAATTGTCCACGAACTGATCAGACTTGTATTGCAATTCAAATACTTTTTTTTTTTTTTTTGGTTGCAATAAGTTGAAATCAGATTTCTTGGAAACAGAAAAACAACTAACGATTTCCAAATAACTGCAGCTGACCAGAAGCATTAGTTTGATATTGAGTTCGATTTTCATCTAGGAAAACGGGAAGCATGGCATTGCCATTGTCGCCACCCAACATTTTCTCCAGAACAGAAGTGATGAACTTCAGATGATGTGAAGTTTAAAATACCGATAGTACGGAGGGTTCACTGCCTGAAAAGGGGGCAGCGGTTTTAATAACAAATTTCAGCGATAGAATAAATGATAAGGAAGGAAAAGGACAATAATAATGAAACATTGCGTAGACATTGAAGCGCTTCAATTTCAAATTATTTTAACTCGGGGGATGATGGGGTTAATTGAAAAACAACGGACAAAATAAGAGGATTCAATCAATCAATTTGCAAAAATTCCATAAGTTCACAAACAAACTTGGCATTGTCACAGAAGGTCTTCCATCGAAGTCATCCCGAATATAATATAACAACAGTGGTCTTACAGGCTCAACATATCCTATTAGAACACTGGGTAAAATAATCCATGACTTCACTTAATTCAGTATATGAATCTACAATACTGGGATATCAATGATCTTCCAAAATCCAGCAATCCATAACATTTACTTAGAATTACAATTTATCCAGGTGAAAACGAGATGCGAGAAACTACCCATCATCATGGTTTCCTTAGAAATATCGATAGCAGAAAGTCAAACATAAACATCAAATTCAGTGCAAGCACGAATTTGAGACATGACACTGGAAGGACATCAGAGCAGAAGAAAATCCCAGGAGTTGTATCTAAAACCCACATCCAGATAGTGAGAAGAACATCAACAGGGATAGGCATACAAGCATGGAATGGGAAGATGCATAAAGTTGAGTGTATCTGAAGCGCGTGGTTGTCTAAATCAGAAAAGAAAGGGAGATTGATGAACAAGTTTGACCGGAATTGCATAATGAAGATGAAAAGAAGATTATGTAAGAAAGGAAGGGATGATGTAGCAATCTGAGAAAGAAAAAGGTGGAGATGAGATGATGAGCCAGAAATTTGATTAGGAACAGGAAGAGGCAGGAGTTGAAGAAGGATGCAAACAGAAAGTAAAAGGCACGGATAGAGGTTACCTGAAGAAGAAGTCAAGAGTACGAGATATGATGTCCAGATCCTGGCATATAAGAATCCGCACAGATTTATGGGAATAATTGGGAGGAAGAAAATAGAATACCTTGAAAAGACGAAGAAATAGAAAGAGGGAGGGGGAGGGGGAGGGGGAGGAGGAGGAGGATGGGGAGGGTTTAACCGAGGAGGAAGAAACAGATGAGGAAGAAGAAGAAGAAGAAGATGGAGAATTATAGGAGGAGATATGGAGAGGAGAGAAATTGTAGGGAGGTAGTGCGGTGGGAGTGGAAAATTGATTAGAATGAAATGAATGAATCGGTGGTAGTGGTTACGCAAACCGATTTCCGTTCCTTTTTTTTCCCTTCTTTCTTTATTATTTTCATCTTCTTTCCTTTTTCTCAATTATTTTCACCATATTTTGTCCTCTTCAAATCCATCAACCAAGGATGGATATTGAATGCAACGCCTAACACGTGGGTTCACAAAGGTATTCAAAATATATTCATAACACATTACCAAACCTTCCATAAAACCATCTTTCTTTACGCAATTCAATTACATTTATGTCGCACTCTACTGATTCAGAGGGGGACGAGAAATCCAGCTAAACTTTGGGCCATTGCCCATTTCCAAATGGCCCGCCACGTCAAAGCCCAAGATGAAAATATATGTTTTGAAAATTGATAGAATGGAAAACCCTTTCAGAGCCCTAGAAATTTGAAGGTGAATCTGCAGGTGAGGTAGCGTCCGTAGGACCCGGAGACTAGCGCAGGAACCGACAATGATCATCCCAGTGCGTTGCTTCACTTGCGGAAAGGTCAGCCATCCAGAATCATCTTCAATTTCACCTATCATGTCTTCTACTTACGCTTCTATGTGGAAGTCGCTTCTGAGAATTGTTTTTCTTTTTCTGTTTTCTATGTATCGTCGTATGTACAAATGCTTCGGTTTGTCTCCGCTCTTAAAGCGACATGGTTTATATTTTTTCAGGTGATTGGAAACAAATGGGATCATTACCTTGATCTTCTACAGGCTGACTATTCCGAAGGGTGAGGAAGGACCCCTTTTTTCTTCATTCTTTTTTTCCCGTAATCCTTTGACCTTGCGTTTGAGATGCTAATGTATATTTTTCTTATATTAGGGATGCGCTTGATGCACTGGGTTTGGTTCGTTACTGCTGTAGGCGAATGCTCATGACTCATGTTGACCTTATCGAGAAGCTTCTTAACTACAATAGTAAGCTCTCTCTCTGTCTCCCTCCCTTTCTGAAATCTCATGTTTGAGTTGTTAGATTTCTGAATTCAATCTTACACTAAAATTGCTTTCTGTCTCAGCCCTGGATAAGTCTGATACCAGTTAGGCGGGGGAGAAGTTATATGCTTATTCATGTGCAGCAGTCAGTATTGACCTTTTATGGTGTCTGAGTCAAGTTAAGAGAAAAGAAGAACTTTAGGAAGATTCAGTGCAGGACTACTCGAGTTAAGCTATATCTTGGTGTCCCAGTTTGTTTACTTGTTGATTATACGAACCCAACTATTTAATCTTCAAGTGTTTACTACTTTTAGGAGTTATTTATCAGAACCATGTACTTATCCTTGTCAAAGTTAGTTTTTTAGATATGTGTGGTTACTAGTTACTAGTTAGGTATGCTGGCGTTCGCTTAACTGGCTTTGTGGAATGCTGTCTCTAACTGCATTGTTGCATCTACAAACCTATTAATATAATCGTCAGATGTTTATGTTGCGTCAGTTGTTCTAAATGGTTTTTGGTTTCTCTATGTTGTTTAATGAATGCGACCAGTCATATGACAAAAACCTAAAAGCCTTGGTTCTTTGATCTGTATCATGTTTCTCAGAATCTTTAGAAATGGAAAGAGATTGTTAAAAAACCGATGTAGTCATACAGTATTCTGTCTGATAGTTTCCTTTACCAAGGATGAATTCAATTGGTCTCTAGACTTCACTACCAATGAAGCTAGTTTCTCTTTTCGCTGATCACTTTTTGAAAGCTTCCTAGCCTTCGTCTAGATTGAAGGCATCCCCTTTGTTCCTAACTTCTACCCATTGGAAATGTAATTGTCTGATTTTCGTTTGAATTCTTAAAGTCATGTAGATCTAGACCTGCACATCGAGGTACAACTTGTTTGGTAAGGTGGAGACTGAGGTCGATGAGGACCTTCTCAATCAAATATGGTATTTGAAATCTTCCCAAAAGGTTTGAACTTAAGAAACTTAACAAATTCGTGGTCGGCCAAATACTGCATATAATGCCGTCTTTTCTTCTTCTTCTTTGCTACGAAAAGGGAGGGTTATGTGGCTTGGCACTAGCTGAGTGGCGGTGACACCATTCTGGTCCATGTAGCTTGAGGGCTTTTGGAGTGGTACTGTAACGATCCAGACCCATTGCTAGTAGATATTGTCTTCTTTGGGATTTCCTTTTCGGGCTTCCTTCAAAGCTTTAAACCGCGCTGCGGGAAAGGTTTCCACACCCTTATATGACGGTGGTTTGTTCTCCTCCCTAACCAATGTGGAACAGGTGCCTTCATTGGCAAATCTGTCATGAATGTTGAACAATTTTTGTTTGGTACTCAAGAGGATGGATTTGATTTGATTTAGATTTGATTTGAATTGAATTAATTAGAGAGAAATCAAGAAATTTTATATTGCCGAACTCATCGATACACAGTCACCAAGTTAACAACCACATTGTTTTGTAGGGTTGAACTAACAGTCCAATGACTATAAAAGTTATTTCCTAAACAGATCGAACTTGAAAGCTTTAACAGACCTCTAAATCTTAGAGCCAAAAAGTGTCCCCGAGGATTTGGGTTAATGTTCCCTCACTTCAAAAATTTGGGCTGAAAATGTTAAAATTGGATTGTGTCAATACGAACTCCCTAGCATGATGATTATCCTAAGGAAATCACCCCCAACCTTCAACGGTGCGTTCCATTCCATTTCATGTATATGCTAAATTAGGAGACAACGTGGTGAACGAGTGTACACTAAAAACTCATGCATCGTAAGGTCACAATTCAACCACCAACACCCCCTTTTAAATGAACCATAACAGTACTGCTTTTGCAATCACTACTGTTATTAATGGAGCAGCTACCCTCTCTCTCAATGTGACACTCTGTAAGATAAGGAAGGATGAATACTGAAAAATGAAAACAGTAGATGAGGAATATATATGATTTGTTAGCAGTGATGAGAATTCAAAGATGGGCTTGTTAAGTAATTGAGGCCGAAGGAGTTAGAGAGATTGTTTGTCAAAATCAGTGACTAAAGAGACAAAACAAAAAACAAAGAAGTTGCAACCAATACCCATCCGTCCATCTCTCTTATCTGGTAGGAGACGAGGAGTAGCTTTCGTGTGGATTGCTTGTCCTGTTTTGGCCCTTCACTCAGATATCTGTGGATAACATTTTCTCTCTTCTTAGTCTTCTTTCCCTATAAAAAGAAAAACCCCCGCAAATATCTTCTCCCCTTTGGCGCTTCTGAACCCTTTTGTTCTCTTCGCATTCTGTTACTCTCTGTGTATTGATCATCAAACATTTCCTTCTTTTCGCTGTATATGTACTTCCATATCCTATTGGTTTTGTCCCATTCTGGCTACCTCATTTTTTGAGTGAACGGAGACATTATGCACCCTAACGCCCACCACTTTCTTCCTTGTTTTCACTGCCACCCCCATGCCCATGTCCGGACGGTACTGCCTCTCTCTCTCTCTCTCCCTTTCACAAATGTGCACACTACATTGCATATACATATATATAAATCCTTGCAGTTTAGTGATGTTTAATTTATTGGTATATAACTCTTCAGATCCAACATCTGATAGAGAGATGCTTGCTGCTTCATATGAGCCGAGATGAGTGCGTCAAGGCCCTGGCTCGCCATGCAAACATTCGCCCTCTCATAACACTCACAGGTCCTCACTTTGAATCAAATAACATACCCTTTTGTTATGTATTTTCAGATCACTCTCTCAGCTTCAATCTAAGCTATTGGGTTGTGGTTGCAGTGTGGAAAGAGCTTCAGAAAGAGAACACTGAATTTTTCCGTGCATATTTGCGTACTATTCCTCGCAAGCCATTCCTGGGTATGATCCTTTTTCTGATTGCATATCATTTAGTGATTGCTCTCGACTCTTTTCTCATGCGCACGCGGTACTAAGTGGGTCCATCTCAAATGACTAATACCAAAATAGGAATATATTGTTCTTAAAATGTTTAGACTCAATTTTACGTGATCTTAAATTTGCACCTATTTACAGCCAAATTCAGGAGGAGTGTTCCTACAATAACGAGGAGAAGGCAACGTCACTGGAGATGAGGGATAATATGCAGTCTGTAATATGCTGATTAATTTATTTTCCTTGTTTCTACATATCGAGTGTGAGTCCAGGGGAACTAATAATAGTCTTTAATATTATATCAATTATCCAAGTTTATAATTTGATGGATGCTTTCTTTATAATATAATTTGATTCATTATTCGCTGAGAATTTGTTTTCATCATAACACCAACCACACTACAATGTACCATATTGTTTTGGAATTATCAGGTACCAAAATGCTCGACCATTCAGTGCTCACACTCGTACATAATCTCCAGGAAAAAACTGAAGGAAGAGGCTTTAAAATCCCAAACCTGTTTTACAGGCTTCAACATAAAACTCTTACACAACTGCATAACATATCCAACAATAATAGCAGATACTATTCGAACAGCCGCAACCTCAATCATGGTAACACAGCTAGTAAATGTCTTTAATTCCATACGGAGCTTTGTCCTAGCCTCCACAATAGAATTATATTATTCACACAGACTCTCATGTTTTTTTTGTTTTCTAGGAGGTCTCTGAGATAGTACTCACTATCTATAAATTCATGAATGATCTTCGATACATCAATGTTTGTGGCGGCCTTCCGTACTATTTGGCATGGTATATTTATATTGAACCTTCTTGAGTCTTCAAGAAAATAAACCATCCACATTTCTCCACACCCACTTACCGACACACGCCCGCCGACTGTCTCGCCAAGGCTGCGGATTTTTTTGCTTGAGTTGTTTTTATACGATTTGGATTCTTTTATAAAAAAAAGAAAATTGTTTTATTTATATAATTTATGGCGTACACGTGGCAGCGCAGAAGTGTCCAGAACATTTCCTAAAAAAAGAAAAGATTTGATTGACCCTCCACAGAATCTTCTCCTTCCGCGGGGGATTACGCGGCGCGTAAGAGAAGGAACAAGGAACGGCCCGTCTTGCATTCCCACCTCCGGACACATTTTCTCTGTTTAAACCATATTCACTCTCCTTGCTTTCAAACCATCGGAGGAAGCAAAGCATCTTCCTTTTCTGAAGTTTCAGTTGCAGACCGCAATTAAGTAAGCTTCCAATTACGCGCTCTTTTTCTTGCTTTTCTTTTACATGTTGATCGCCTCTCTTTCGATTCGACCAATCTAATTTTAGGAATTTCAGAATTTCCCCCTTTTCCCCATATCGCTGCACCTCTCATCTATCATTCATTCTTCTTCACATCCTCTGAATTTTCTTTTTTCTTTCTGTTTGGACCGTTCATTTTACAGTTCCCTTCAAGTTTAGTTTAGATAGCTACCATCATTGTAACGAAAATTCACGATTGACTCGTCATGAGTTTCTTAGCAGGATTATCAGACCATTACTGGACGCCTGTCATGACTACTGAAACTAATACTTTAAGTTATTGGTTGAACTGGAGATTCTTTCTGTGTGCTTTGTTTCTATCAACCTTTATGCTTGTGGCAGCCCTATTAATATGGAAATATGAAGGTTCCAAAAGACGCAAACCTGGATCAACAGACCACTCACAAGATTCAGTTGGGTCATTGTATGAGGATGAACTTTGGCAGCCTTGTCTCAAACCAATTCATCCTGCTTGGCTGCTAGCTTACAGAACGCTTGCTTTTTCTGTGCTTTTCGCATTGATATTAAGCGAAACTATTGTTAAAGGAGGCCGCATTTTTTTGTTTTATACTCAGTAAGTCATGTTTCTCAAGCTTGGTAATGCAAGGCTTTTGATGGTTTAATTTCTGGTTCAAATCTAGAAACACTTACATTGTGGGGTTTTGGATCAGTGGCCGACTGTTCAATAGTAACCTGTTTGTTGTAGTCCATTTGATCGCAAGTCCTTGCATCATTGCATCTGATATTTTCTAGTTCTTCTTAGATATCTAGTGTTAAAAACTATAAATATTTCCTGATCAGGTCACGTACCCTTTATTTCACTCTTGCCTTATATAAGTTCGTGCAAGATGGGGGTAAAACACTTTCTCATCTTACATCAATATATTTTAGAAGATGGTATCTTTCTGAGATGTCTCCTACATTGCCAGAGAGGTTGCAAAATTATGTAGTTGACTCTGCATGATAACCAACTTACTTGTCTCAGCTCATATTTAACAAATTAAACATCTTTAGAAAATTGAAGTTAAACCTCAGATTAACATATTTATTTCGTGCAGGTGGACATTCACATTGGTCACGCTCTACTTTGGGGTATGCTTTATAACTTCAAAACCCACATCTACATGTTTGCTTGATAACCTGGTTGTTATACTTAGCTGACATTTGGTAGACACAAAGCAGGATGGTGTATATAAATATGTTATGTGCATTGGACTTGGAAAGTAGTCATGAAAATTTGTCCGCTTTTGGTGTCCTAAAAGAAAAATTGTGATCCAACGTTTGATATATGTTGCATCATCTACTTATATGTGAAATTTTGTAATCATTGGCTTTTAAGGACTAGGGTAACCTGTTAGAAACCACGACTCTCCACCACGGTATGATATTGTCCACTTTGAGCATAAGCTCTCATGACTTTATTTTTTTATTTCTCCAAAAGACCTCATGCCAATGGAGATAGTATTTCTTACTTATAAACCCATGATCATTCCCATACTTAGCCGACGTGGGACTCTCTTCCAACAATCCTCCCCTCGAACAAAGTATACTATAGAGTCTCTCCTGAGGCCTATGGAGCCCTTGAACAGGCTCCCCTTAACTAAGGCTCGACTCCTTTCTCTGGAGCCCTCGAACAAAGTACACCATTTGTTTGACACTTGATTTACTTTTGACTTCACTTTCAAGGCTAGCCTCTCTTGATACCTATGGAGCTCTCGAACTGCCTCCCCTTAATTGAGGTTTGACTCCTTTCTCTAGAGCCTTCAAAGCCTCGTCATGACTACTCTCACGACGCTTGAGTCATTCGAACAAAATGCACCCTTTGTTCGACATTTGAGAATTTTACTAACATGGCTAAGCTAAGGGCATGACTCTGATACCATATTAGGAACCACGACTCTCCACAATGGTATGATATTGTCCACTTTGAGTATAAGCTCTCATGGATTTGTTTTTTGTTTTCCCAAAATGCTTCATACTAGTGAAGATAGTATTCCTTACTTATAAACCATGATCATCCCTTTAATTAGCCAATGTGAGACTCCCTCCCAACAATCCTCAACATAACCAGGACTACAACCAAACCTACCTAGCATTCAATGAATTATTAAATTTTCATGGTTTAGTTTTCCATTATCTGTAAATTATTAACTAAGCTCAAATATTGCTATCTTGCAGCTTGCAACTTCATTCTCGATTTATGGTTGTTGCAGAAAAGGTAATAATAATAGCAGCTCAACTGAGCATATGAGTTTAGATGCAGAACGAGGCAATTACGTGCCCCCGACACTTAATGAGGGCAGCCCCAACGCATCCAATACAGCCAAATGTTCGAACTCCAGTGAAGATTTTCATACTCGCAAAGCTGCTGGTGTGGGGGGATATGCATGTCAAATTATTTTTCAGGTATTATTTTCCTCCTAAGACTGAGCAGAAACAGCTTTTTTGTCGCAATCCAATGGATCTGCACGGGTTGGCAAAGTCTCTTATACACTATTAATTTGACCTTCCTAGTACATATTGGACTTGCGTTATCATTTTATAGTATAGAAAATACAAAGTGGGTGTCCTGAAGATTCTCACTTCGTTTTCTTTTCATAGGTATCCGCAGGTGCTGTGGTACTTACAGACATCGTATTTTGGACGATTCTTTATCCATATCTTCTATCTCAAAGTCGTGGGCTAAGTTTTGTAAGTACTTGTTTTTTTTCCCACCTCTGTATCTAGATAAATATAAAGTCATATACTATGCTTATTTTAGAGTGGGAGGGGGTGCCTTTTGTTTTGTTTGATTGAAGTTGTGATGTGTTCACTATTTGGCCACAGTTCGTTGTAACGATGCACTCGGTAAATGCTGTTTGTCTTCTTGGCGAATCAATTTTGAATGGTTTGGTAAGTTCGAATTCTCCGTAGTCTTCTCTTCTGGTGTTCTGTTTGAGTATGGGCAATGATCTGAGGTTGCTTTGAACTGCAGCGATATCCATTCTTTCGGATTGGATATTTTGTACAGTGGACAGGGACATACGTCATTTTTCAATGGATCCTCCATGCCTGTGTTTCTATGCCGTAACCTTCCACTCCGCTCTAACATAACTTCCTGCAAATAGTTTAGATTGAACATATGAATGAGATTGTTGGATTTATTTGAAGCTGTGCTTGTTTGCAGGTGGCCCTATCCATTTCTCGACTTGTCACCCCCAACCGCTCCCATATGGTAAGTATATGAATGTGTGGCACCTACTCGAATGTTTCTTGTTTTTTTTGTATTTCCAATGGGTTATGGTCATTCCTTTTGCAGGTATGCTGGGGTTGGGTTGATGAATATCCCTTGTTTTGGAGTTTTTGCTCTAGTGATCAAAATGAAGCAGTATCTGTTGCCAAAATTGTTCCCGCAGTCATTTCAGGGATGTAGCTGATGCGATTATGAAATGGAACAGCTGTTGGTTATGATGCTGCCTGCGCTTCCCAGAGCCCCATCTGTTTGTTTCAAAATCTAGAGTGTGGAGGACGTAAATGTTAAGATGATGATGAAGTGCAAAAAACACAGGCGTGGAAACGAATGGATGGACCCCATACTCTTAGCAATGCTCAAACAGTGGAGGGTGCAAGTTTTTGTAAGCTTATAATAACCATTATCAAGTTCTTGTATCTTCTTCCGATTATGATTCATTATTATTCTTTTTCAGTTAGAGTCACGTCTCCAACTTCTATTATGCTTCAAAACATTTTTAATCGAGCACATCAGTGGGTGGAGGTTTATGAGTAGGACAATTTGTTATCCCATTTACTTTTAGACCTGATACAACCAATGCCAGATATATGCTTTTTTTTTCTTTAATTTTCATGCGTTGCTCGTTGGTTTATTTTTTAATACATGAATTTAAAACAACTAATCTGATTGGGCGCCAATTGTAAAGCATTATCATTATTTAAGATTGTTTAAGTAAGGTGAATGAGTCTACCCGTTCCTAAAACCATATATTTAATTGAATTTGATTGTTTGCTATCTGATACGCCAACCCCTCCTGGTCGGTCGTGGATTTGTTGAGGATCCTCTCCAATTTTGTATTCACGGGCCTACCTCTACTAAACTTACTTGCAGGCAATGCCTATATTAATCTTCTTTTATTTTAATATCTTCACGTTTCATTTACCTCTCTCTCTCTCTCTCTATATATATATATATTTATAAAAGGATGAGATTATTCTTCTTGCACGACCACCACACTACAAATGGGTTTTTTGTTTTTTAATAAAAAAATCATTTTTATAGTGCATACCCTCCCATCCGACCCTGCTTCAAGTGTTATAATAAATGCTATATTTAACCTAATAATAAAAATTAAATAAATAAAAAAAAACACGAGATGGTGCACGTGCTTCACGCTCTAGTCGGGGGACCTACTAATTTCAAAATAGATATCCTTAATATTTTTGTTATTAAATTATAAAAGAAAAAAATAAAAATCTATTATTTACTTACGCTTGCTCTCTCCCTCTCTCATTGTCCTCCGCATTCAACCAATTCAGATTCCCGCCGTTTCAAGCCAACAAGATTGCCCTATTATTTATTGCTAAAAACTTTTTGGGAGTTTTTTATTTTTTTCTTTTTCTCCAACTACAAATACGAGGGTCGTTAGAAAGCAAAAAATGTGCTGTAAATTACATTCCGCGAATCTGTCTGATCCTTCTTTTGCTTCTCATCCAAAAGGTGATTTGTTCTCCTCTTTTTTCTTTTCAATCTGCATTTCTGCATTTCAGCTTCATTTCTCTGGAACCAACTTTTCTGGATCTGTCAGTGCGTCTCCGTTGTCTTTTCCTTTTGACTTTGATTACGATATGGAACTCTGTTAAAGATTCCCTTATTCTACCTTTGAAATGTGTGAGTCGGAGTACATTGTTCTGATGGCCTTCTTTGAGTCACTGCAGGATTTGAGAAATGGCTCGCAAGAAGATCAGAGAGTTCGATTCGAAGAGATTGTTGAAGGAGCACTTCAAAAGGATCTCTGGTAGACAACTGCCCATCCAATCAGCTCAAGTGAGTGTTCTTTCATTCTTTTTCTAAACCTCAAATTCTAGAAATTTTCCTCCTACATTTTTCATTCCTTGACATCTTCTTCACATTATTGCCTGTTCAAGGATCTTCTTCACTTGAAACTAGTCATTCACTCAAGAACCATCTCCTCCTCCTTCTTCTTCTTTCTGTTTTCTTTATATAAGTTTCGGTTTATTGAGTTTCACTACCTCTCCATTTTTCGTTTTTCTGGGTACTGCGTCCGACAATAGTTCAAATAACCCGCATCATACTCTTTTCTCCCCTTTTTAAATTTTAATATTGTCTGTGGTTCATTGTTTTTCCTTTTCCCGGCCTGAAAATTTCCTCTCAACATTCCCCAATCTTGGCCGATGTGAGTGCAACTTTCCAGTTTGAGTGCTTGGATTCGTTTTTATAAGTGGTCTTCTTAAATATCATTATATCAGATCTAGTCTGATGTTGCCATCCCTGGCTTTGCTGACCATAGAATCAAAATCATGAATAGACATGATTTTGTCTCATATTTTCCCCATTTCTAGGACGTAGTTGATTTTGTACTAACTCAAAACTGGCACAGGTCACTGAATCAACTGATTTCAATGAGCTTGTTGAGAGGGAACCTTGGCTTTCATCATCAAAATTGGTCGTGAAGCCCGACATGTTGTTTGGAAAACGTGGGAAAAGTGGTCTAGTTGCCTTAAATCTTGATCTGGCTCAGGTTGCTGCATTTGTCAAAGAGCGCCTTGGCAAAGAGGTGGTGTTTTATTTCCTTGTCTTTCTAAGCTATCTGCTCATGATTATTGTTTGTTTTCTGTCAATCACATTTCATTTCCTCCTCTTGCTTAGTGATCCTTTTACTGTGTTTTTCTCTTTCATAATCAGGTATCAATGGGTGGATGTAAGGGACCCATCACAACATTTATTGTGGAACCCTTCATTCCGCACAGTGAAGAATACTATCTTAATATTGTCTCAGAGAGGCTTGGGTGCAGCATTAGCTTCTCGGAGTGTGGAGGAATTGAAATTGAAGAGAACTGGGATAAGGTATTGTTGCTGTTGAACCATTTTAATAACAATATTTTGAATATAAGTGTTCGTTAGTGGATTACTCTTCCTGTTTGATTTCTATCACCCCCCAAATCTGACTAAGTTTCAATAAAACTCTATTTTATTCAGGTTAAAACCATATTTATCCCCACAGGAGTGTCTCTCACTTCAGAAATATGCGCTGAGTTGGTGGCAACCCTTCCTTTGGAGGTGTAACTTTACATCGATAGAAATTGATTTTTGGAGTGTTTTTTCTTTGTTGATACTAATATATCAATATCATATAATTCTGTTGTCTACATAATTTGTGAACGCTTAAAATCTGCTAAAAACCATGGTTATACTATTTTCGTTTGAAGCTTTAATTTATCTGAAATGGTTATTTTGTCATGGAAAGTCAAGAAACTCATTTGCAGACCAGATAGTTGACATAAATTTGTTCTTCAATCCAGATCAAGGGAGAGATTGAGGAGTTTATCAAGGCAGTTTATACCCTATTCCAAGGTATGTTATTTGTTTGGGGTGTGAACTTAATTGTTAAACTATTGTTGGTATCAAAAACTGAAATTGGTAGTTTAGTATTTGATATATTTCAATATTGTTGTTCGGATTTTTTTTTTTTTTTTTTTTTTTTTTTTTTTTTTTTTTTTTTTTTTAAAA
>NW_019272038.1:90212-96858 GCF_002738345.1 Cucurbita maxima
TTTGGTTTTTTTTTTTTTTTTTTTTTTTTTTGTCTTGTTATCATGTTGAATTATGACTAGAGTCCGCTTAGAGTAGATTTAATTCCATAGTTGATTTTCTACCTCATAGTTGATATCAATTTCATGTGAAACAGATCTGGACTTTACTTTCTTGGAAATGAATCCTTTTGCCATTGTTGATGGGAAGCCCTATCCTCTGGATATGAGAGGTGAACTCGATGATACTGCTGCTTTCAAGAACTTCAAGAAGTATGACTGACACACTTGGTTATAATTAAATTTCATCCATTGTTTGTGCATTAAGTACTTGCCTAATGTTTTTTTAATATGTTTTTGACCTTGTAGGTGGGGAGGTATTGAATTTCCAATGCCATTTGGTAGGGTTATGAGTCCTACTGAAAGCTTTATCCATGGCCTAGATGAAAAGGTAGTACACCTATCTGTTAATATTTCTCTATATTTCTAAATGTTCTCCTTTAACAATTCCTCCCCTAGACGACTATATTCATTTGTTCTGGAAATTCATTGAAGATGTTTTTTTGTATTTGGAAATCTTTTATTGGGTGAAGGGGTAATGATATTTGGGCATTTTCAGTTTTGTTATTACCAGTTGTCAGTATATGTTATTATAGTTCAAGTCTTCAGGACTTGCAAGCACTAAGTATGACGGCTTGAATATTTTTGCAGTTTTGTAATACATATTGAGCCTGATTTTTTTATTCTTGTATGTGAGTCTGTATTCTACTTTAGTTGTTTTATAAAGCATGTGCAAAATAAGCTTTTCGCTTATTGTGCTTTTTTAAGGTTTGTATGCCCTTGCAAGTTTGGTACTCCAATGCTTATGTGAGCAGGTTAAACTAATTTCATTTCATTAGTCACTGAGTTGTCTGAAATACCATTTCAGTTTACTTCATACGATGAATCTAATCTATTTGGGGAATTTTTTGGTTCTAAACTAACTGAAGCAACTGTTTTTATTTTCTTCTATGTAGACAAGTGCGTCTTTGAAATTCACAGTTTTGAACCCCAAGGGAAGAATTTGGACCATGGTGGCTGGGGGTGGTGCAAGTGTCATTTATGCTGACACGGTGTGCTTCTGTTTGTCCACTCCAATACTTTGACTGTCGAGTTTCATCTTTCAATTTTGTTGGTTTGGTTTATTGATAGAAGTTCTCTTTTCTCTATAGGTTGGAGATCTTGGTTATGCCTCTGAGCTTGGAAACTATGCAGAATATAGCGGAGCACCTAATGAGGAGGAGGTGTTGCAGTATGCCAGAGTTGTTATTGATGTAAGCATTGTTCCAAGTTAATCATGCATAAATCAATTACCATGTTGAATTGCAATCTTGAGTGTGTGGACATGCTTGAATTTTAATTAAACATCTGCTTCTGTATATTGAATGAAGAAGTTGAGGCTTTCACTTTTGTTTTCTGCAGTGCGCAACTGCAGACCCCGATGGTCAAAAGAGAGCACTTGTGATTGGAGGTGGGATAGCAAACTTTACTGATGTTGCTGCTACATTTAATGGCATAATTCGGGCGTTGAAGGAAAAGGTGAGGCAACCCCTGTTCTGGTTTAGGGAACTCATTTTCTCGGTTCATTGGGTATACTAATGATCGGTATTTACATAACGTTCTTATGATTCAGGAATCAAGGCTGAAAGCGGCTAGGATGAACATTTATGTGAGGAGAGGTGGCCCCAACTACCAGAGAGGTCTTGCCAAGATGCGGACACTGGGGGAAGAACTCGGAGTTCCAATTGAGGTAATGTTGAGGATTAAATTATAATATAAGTAAGTTCATAGTGTTAAAAGATCTGCATAAAAGCTGGTATTGAGAAACCTTGGTTTCTAATATATAGGTTTATGGGCCAGAGGCAACCATGACTGGTATATGCAAGCAGGCAATTGAGTGCATAACGGCAGCTGCATAAGTCAGTTTCAGGATACACCATCCGCGTCGAGCATGTCTGCCATAGAAATCTCTTATATTACTATCAATTTGTGGATAAGGATGAATGTAATGGGCAGCAATTAATTTGAAGTATTTTTGGATGTTGGATATTCTAATATATTTATATTTAAACGTATCCTCATGCATGTAATTAATAGGGGTAATTATGATTAGTATTCATATATTAAAACCGAAAAAAATAGGTAGGTGCTTTGGAAGTTGGGGTTTTGTTGATGAACAAGCCCGGGCCGGCCAAACTAAGTTTCCCAGTTGTAGTACCCAATACAGTAGTAGTAGTAACAGTATGGGGAGCACCAAGCAAAGCAAAGCAAAGCAAAAGGGAGAGGGAAAGGCGAAAGGATGCGGCGCAGAAGATCATTGGTGGGGCGCATCAATGTTGGAAGATGGTGGACCAATGATGAAGAAACAAAAAAGAAGAGTGATAACAATATTGATAAGAAGAAAGAGAAACAAAAGTGGTAACTCATCGAAAGCTTTCCCCTCAACTCGACAATCATTGCATTGCATAATACACAACTATTCACTTCCCCCTCTAAGTAATAATAATTATTACATATCCATTCATAATTATAACAGTTTATATAATTTTAGAATTGATAATTTGGAGGTAAGCGGAAGCGGTAAACTTGAAAAAAACCTGGAGGTGCAGCGCTTATAAGCATATTATTCCGCGGAATTGTGATTTTCCCAAAGCAGCTCAGACTGAAGCGCGCCGGACTTCGTGTTACGACTCTCTCGGGTAAACAAACTCGGAATTTTGTTTTTTTTTTTTTTTTTTTTTTTTATTAGTATTAAATATCTGAAGTAGATGAATTTTTTATGAAAAAAGCTGAGCATATTCAATTTTCCCAATGCGACAAAAATACCACATGCTTCGGGATTCTATATCACATTTAAATACAAATTTATTTAATATAAAATATGATTTGTTCTTGGTTTCGAACCTAATTTTACAAATTTATTTAACATCATGTGGTCATTACATTGTGGCATACGAACAGAAGATATTCAAAATGGTAGAATCATTTGTCAAATTTCATTTTGATTATGTGGTGTGTTAGGATAAAATAATTCAAATTCAGGTTTGCTATTATATAACTAAACTCGGTGCAACAAAATCCTTAAATCTCTCTCCTTCCCCTTTTTTTTTTCCCACAGTTGATGAAAGAAACCCGTGAGCACAGACCCCACCCCAGAGTAAGGTAAGGCAACAAATGGTTTTTTCTTTTCTTATATACATAGAAATAAAAAATAAAAATAAATGAAAAGGTCGAAGGAGGCAAGGGCATGGGTGAGGGCAATGTCATGTTAGTAGCTACCCCATTCCATTCCCTCTCTACCGCCCATGTCGATAGCTTTAGTGTGGGCCCTCTCCCAATATATTCCCCCTTTTAACTCTCTTAACTTTCTCCACAAAAATTTAATAAAGGAAAACGAAAAGTGTGTAATATTTTGAAAATTGGAGAAGAAAGAGAAGGGGAAGGGGAAAGGGAGCACGTGAAGTGGCGAAGGCAAGAGGCAGAGACGCAGAGACGCAGAGAGAGACGCAGAGACCCAGAGACACTCACATTCTTCCTTCTTTCTTTCTCATGAATCCCCCAAACAACATAATATACCCATTCCTTCCCCTCTAACCCTCAAACCCAATCCACTGTTTGCTTTCTTCCTTCCTTCCTTCCTTCCTTCCTTCCTGCGGCCCCTCAACTCTACTCAACATCATCCTCATGCTTCTTCCATCCCTTCCCCATTCTCCCCTCTCAGATCTCTCTGGAGATTGCCTTCTCTGCTAACCCTTCATCCATGGTACCAGATGGACTGAATTTTTAGTTATGGAACTGGAACTCTGTTTCTTCTTTTGCCATGCCGTTTTTACTGTTTTTCCACTCCTCCATCTTGCTTCTGCTACCCTCTCTCCTTCTGGTGTCAACTACGAAGGTTTCTCCCTTCCTTCCTCCATTTTCTTTCTTCATTCTACTCTTTTCTATTTCGGAATTCTAATTTCTCTTTCTTCTCTTATTCTTTTACAGTCGTGGCTTTGATGGCCATCAAAAATGATTTCATAGACCCCCACAATGTTTTGGAGAATTGGGACTCTAATTCAGTGGATCCTTGTAGCTGGAGAATGGTTACATGTTCTCCAGATGGATACGTTTCTGTTCTGTAAGTATTCTTAATCCCTTATCTCCTTTTTCCTCAAACTTCAAATTTACTAATTTCGGATTGTTTCTCTTCAATTTTATAAACAGGGGGCTACCCAGCCAGAGTTTGTCAGGACTCTTATCGCCGGGGATTGGAAACCTCACTAAGTTAGAATCAGTGTAAGCCTCTCCATTCTTCTTACAATCCTCCTGCTTTATGCTCTTTGATTACTCACTTCCAGCATTTCTCCTTTTTAATCTTGGTTGAAGTTCTACAATACTTCCCCTATAGTATCTATCTAATCAGAATAATTCCCTGTGCTATCACAAATACATGTAGGTTGCTTCAGAACAATGACATTTCGGGGCCAATTCCTGCATCCATTGGAAAGTTAGAGAACCTCCACACACTTGATCTCTCCAATAATGTATTTAGTGGCCAAATACCCAGTTCCCTTGGGGACTTAAACAAGCTCAACTATTTGTAAGTTTTGTAAGCTTTATCTTTCTATACGTTCAGGATTCATTCTGACCTTTGTCAACCGCACATTACTTTTTTGAGCAAGGCAGGCGACTAAATAACAACAGCCTAACTGGACCTTGTCCCGACTCTCTATCCAAAGTTGAAGGTCTCACACTCGTGTATGCTCACTCTTACCTCTATATACCACTTTTCTATTCGTGGACAAATCCCATTCATACAATTAGGAAGAATTATATTCTCAAGCTTTTAGTTGAACTTATAGGGACCTTTCATATAACAACTTGAGTGGCTCCATGCCCAAAATATCAGCAAGAACATTCAAGTGAGTCATTTTCTTACTCGTATTTACAAATGCATGCCATCTTAATTGAATTAAAGAATTCCAAAAGCCTTATCTACTGTTTCTTTATTCAGAATTGTTGGTAACCCTCTGATCTGTGGTCCAAACAACTGTTCTTCCATCTTCCCGGAGCCGTTTTTGTTTGCCCCAGATGTTCTAGAAGGTATATAATTCTTTTGTTATGATTTGTTGCGTAACATAGGTTTTTGATTGCTCGGGGTATTTCTTCTCAGGAAATTTGGGATTTGGTAAGAGCCACCGCAAGGCAATTGCTTTTGGGGCAAGTTTTAGTGCTGCTTTTATTGTATTAGTCCTTATTGGACTACTTGTCTGGTGGAGATACAGACACAACCAGCAGATTTTCTTTGATGTAAATGGTAAGTTTTGTCTATCTACTCTTTCCCCTTGCTCATTCATGGCATTTTGCTTTGTGAGGGATTAAGTAATATATTATTCAGTAGGAAGGAGTTTTATGATCTTGTATGCTTCTCGTGTAATACGTTTGACAAGTGTTATTGGACTAATATAACATTAATGGAACAGATCAATATGACCCAGAGGTACGTTTGGGTCATTTGAGAAGGTACACATTCAAGGAACTTCGGGCAGCAACTGATCATTTCAACTCAAAGAATATCTTGGGAAGAGGTGGGTTTGGAATTGTGTACAAGGGATGCTTAAATGATGGGACTCTGGTAGCGGTTAAAAGGTTGAAGGATTATAACACCGCTGGTGGGGAGATCCAATTTCAGACTGAAGTTGAGATGATAAGTTTAGCTGTGCATCGAAATCTTCTCAGGCTTTTTGGCTTCTGTTCTACTGAGAGTGAAAGACTTCTGGTTTACCCTTTCATGCCCAATGGAAGCGTTGGATCTCGTCTAAGAGGTATTTTGATTGCAAACATATTAGCACCGTATGCACGTTAATAGTGTGCAATGGTCATCCTAATTGAGTATTGTTTTTAGTTTTTTAATTTAGCATAAAGTGTTGCCTATCAAATGCATCTGGTTTAACAAAACAAGATATTAAATGTTCATTTGGTTCCATATAACTTGAGATTGTTTACTTGGATTTTTAATGCATGCTAGTTTCATAGTATTACCGACTAGTAAACAATAAGTGTGAGGCGTGTCATAATTCTCAATCCTTTGTTTATCAGATCATATCCATGGGCAGCCGGCTCTAGATTGGGCAATGAGAAAGAGAATAGCCTTGGGCACAGCTAGAGGATTGGTGTACTTGCACGAGCAGTGTGACCCTAAAATCATCCATCGTGATGTAAAAGCTGCCAACATTCTCCTTGACGAAGATTTTGAGGCCGTAGTTGGAGACTTTGGGTTGGCCAAACTTCTGGATCACAGAGATTCTCATGTGACTACAGCAGTGCGTGGCACGGTTGGCCATATTGCTCCAGAGTACTTATCAACAGGACAATCATCAGAAAAGACTGATGTTTTTGGGTTTGGAATATTGCTTTTGGAATTAATTACTGGTCAAAAGGCTCTGGATTTTGGTCGAGGAGCAAACCAGAAAGGCGTGATGCTCGATTGGGTAATGACTTCTCTAGCATGCCCTCGTTATTATAATATACTGATACTAGATCATCGAGTTCAAGGGAAATGTGTGTAGACAATTCATTCCTCCATTTCAATGGATTAATATATATATATATATATATATATATATATATATATATATATATATATATA
>NW_019272038.1:97296-120220 GCF_002738345.1 Cucurbita maxima
ATATATATATATATATATATATATATATATATATATATATATATATATATTAGTACTAGAAAGTTTCATGTTTGGATTGAACAAGCCATATTTTGGTGGTGGAGAATTCACTTGTTGCTTATTGTTTTTCTTGGAAAAATGCAGGTGAAGAAGTTGCATGAGGAAGGAAAGGTGAATGTGATGGTGGATAAGGATCTAAGAGGTAAGTTCGACAGAGTTGAGTTGGAGGAAATGGTCCAGGTGGCCCTGTTATGCACTCAATTCAATCCTTCTCACCGACCCAAAATGTCTGAAGTATTAAAAATGTTGGAAGGCGATGGGTTAGCTGAGAAATGGGAAGCGTCGCAGCACATGGATGCGCCAAGATACCAGCGAGCGTGCGAGAATCCCCCCCCTCAACGGTACTCAGACTATATAGAAGAGTCTTCTCTGATAGTAGAAGCCATGGAGCTTTCAGGCCCCAGATGACAGCCTTCATTTCCTTTCTTGTGTAATTCGGTGTTACGTAGAAAAAATGTGATGGGTTGGCGTTGATAGTGTTGGTGTGTAATTCTTGTGTAAAAAGAAAACAAGAGGAGGAAGAGTAATGCATGGTGTTTGCTTTTTTGAATGTAGATGAGGTATGAGGAGGTGCAGGGATAGCAGTTCTTCGCTGTACACGTTTCCCTCGTTTCCGTTTGGGAAACCGTTCGAAAATAGAAACCAACACCCTCAACCTTAAAAACTCCACTTTTGTCTCCACCATTAGTTTTTTCACTCCATAAAAGCCTCCCCCCTCCCCCCTCCCCCATTCAACGTACGCCCCGCCCCCCTCACCCAGGCCATGGACCCCAGGAAACTTGGCTTCCCGGGCCAGATTTTGTCGCCGAGGAGACGAGTTGTCCCTGGATTTGGTCTTGGCATTAGCATTTTTCTTATTTTTCTTGGCTTTCTTTTGCTTTATATATCCTCTCATGGAAAACATTTCTTCCCTGTTTCTTACCGCTCCACTCCCGTTGATTCACTCTTTTCTTCCTGGTGTTTCTCCTTTTCATCTCCGTCCTTCTCTGATTTAACTTCTAAATCTTCCAAGTTCCGGACCCATGCTGCTCCCACGCGACCCGCTCTGCCAATTCCTCCCCAAATGGCGTCGCCCTCCAATCATACGCTCAACACCAATGGGAGCTTTAAACTCAATGCCCATCCGCCAAATGGGTCGGGAACTGGAAATGGATCCACTTCCACCCGAGGAAAGTTGGGCCCTGGGAAGAAAAATGAAGAGAGAACCCTGAGTAACTCCACTTCTTTGAAAAACGATACTACTCTATATCAGGAGGAGGATATTCATTCTTCCAATGCTAACGACAAGAATGCGTCAGAAGGAAATGGTGGAAGAAATTCAAGCGAGAGAATTCAAATTACCAACAACTCTCAACCGATGGGCGCATCAAATGACAGCTTCGATGAGAAATGTGATATCTTTGATGGTAGATGGGTGAGGGACGATTCGAAGCCATATTATCCTCCAGGTTCTTGCCCTTACATTGATAGAGACTTTGACTGTCATCTTAATAGGAGGCCAGATGAAGGATATGTCAAATGGAGATGGCAGCCAAATGGGTGCAACATTCCAAGGTATTTCTTTAATCGAATCCCCTGGCCCTGGCCCTGGCCCTGGACCTTCAATTACTTTCATGAATATGCTTGCTCTTCTTGATGTTCTGCTGATTAGAACGATCCATTGTCTGGTGAATGAATGAATGAAAAATTAGGAGGATTCTCCTTTACGATGCTTCTCCTCAGCAATACATTTGAGTTTATAAACCTCTTTCCTAATATCCCTTTTGGACTCTGGTGCTTTCAGTCTGAACGCAACACATTTTCTAGAATTATTGAGGGGAAGAAATCTGGTGTTTGTTGGGGACTCATTGAATAGGAACATGTGGGAGTCTCTGGTGTGCATTCTTCGTCATAGTATTGCCGACAAGGAAAGAGTGTATGAGATATCTGGAAGGACAGACTTCAAGAAGAAGGGCTTCTACGCCTTCCGGTTTGAGGCAAGTTTCAAACCATGTTTCTTCAGTTTGTGATGTTTTCGACTCATCTTTCTTTTGTTTTGTTGTATGTGCAGGACTTTAATTGTTCCGTGGATTTTGTTAGTTCTCCATTCCTTGTTAGGGAATCTACATTCGAGAGAGACAACGAAACGATGGAGACATTAAGATTGGATGAAATGGATGAGACGACCGAAATGTACCGTGATGCGGACGTTCTAGTGTTTAATACAGGCCATTGGTGGACTCATGAGAAAACCTCTAGGGGGTACGTATTGTAGGGATCATCATCTTGGCTGGATCCAAGGTTTTGAGGGTTTTGTGGTGAAGTGTTGTGTTTCCCTCCTGTTTTGCAGGGAAAACTATTACCAAGAAGGCAACCATTTGCACCCGAGACTGAAGGTGTTGGAAGCGTTTAAGAGGGCTCTCACCACTTGGGGTCAATGGATAGACAACAACGTTGATGGAAATCGAACTCTGGTTTTCTTCAGAGGGTATTCATATTCGCACTTCAGGTATGTATCAAAGAATTGGAGGTGTGTGTTTGAAAATGTGTGTTTGAAAAATGTGTGTGTTGGCAGTGGTGGGCAGTGGAACTCGGGAGGACAATGCGACAATGAAACGGAGCCGATATATGAGGAAGCATACTTGGGGAAGTACCCAAAGAAAATGAGGGCTCTGGAGTATGTGATGGGGGAGATGAAAACGCGGACGTCCTACTTAAACATCACCAGGATGACTCATTATCGGAAGGATGCGCACCCTTCCATTTATAGAATGGAATACAAGACGGAGGAAGAAAGACGTGCGAGTGTGGGGGTTCAAGATTGCAGCCATTGGTGCTTGCCCGGGGTACCCGACACATGGAACGAGCTGCTTTATGTGTCTCTCATAAGGATGGCCAGCAAAGTTTGGAGAGACTAACCTCCAACATTTGCAGATCACCACCGTTTCCTTTTCTTTTTTTGTTTCCCATCCATTCTTTTGGTCATTCGTGTATTTTTGTTGGGTTTTGGGGTAAAGGTGTATGTATCAAATGGTTGTTTAATGGTTTTAGGTTGGTTCTGAGCAACATGATCATGCCTGCCTGCCTGCCTGCCTGCCTGCCTGTCCATGTTGAGGAAATTACAGGCTGCTGACTCATAGATTGCCGTGCAAATGTAGAGGAACAAGCATCGTACTTGTAATTCTATAATAGAACTTCAAATATTTCTTTCTAATTTTCGAAAATAATTTAGGAAAATCATGCCAGGTAAGTAGTTGTTGAATCACAGCACTTCATAAATGTAACTCAACTCCCATAAACTAGGAAGCATCACTTAATTTAGAGATTACATAAATAAAAAGAATTATGCATTTATTATTATTTTTGCACATAGAATTAAATCTTTTGAAAGTAAAACTGAAAAAGAAAAAAAGAGAAGAATTACCCATTTGGCTCATTTTTTTTAATTTTTTTTATTTTACCCAGAAACAAACATCGCCCACTGCTTCCTCTTCTTCTCTCTACAGATCATTTATTTATATACTTTTGATGGCGGCGGAGGATATGTACGGCATGCGCCCCACTACTCCCGATTTCTCCTCTTCCTCCTTGGTTTCACCGGACAACCTTATCCTTCCCCTCCACTTTCAGAGCTCGGTTTCGTCCACAAACTTCCCTATGTTGGGATCCCATGAATTAGTTTCCGAACCCGAACCACCTTCCATCCCTCCACATTTTTCCATCAGCGTCATCAAGGCCAAAGTTGTGTCTCACCCTACATATCCTCGCTTATATTGACTGCCACAAGGTGATCCAACCACTCCTTTTCCTCAACCAATCCAATTTCTTCTCTCGGCTTTGGGTTTTGAAATTAATTTGTTTTGGGGTCAGGTTGGAGCTCCTCCGGAGGCACCCAGCTTGCTGGAGGAACTCGGGCAAGAAAAGGAGAGTCGTAAACAAAACGCAATGTCCACGTGCTTCGGGGGCGATCCGGAGCTGGACGAGTTCATGGTAATTGTGGTCCCTCCTCTCATTCAATTTGGGCATGCTTTGCGTTGTATTCATTCAATTCATTATCTGTGTCCGGATAGGAAGCGTACTGCGACATGCTGGTCCAGTATAAATCACACCTCTCAACCCATTTTAATGAAGCCTCCTCCTTCTTCAATACCATTCTGCTCCAGCTTACCAACCTCTGTGCTGCTGCCATATCCTACGGTATCATGTCCACCACAAAATTAAGCTACTTACCGCTTACTTTTGTGAACCATGTTTTTTGTTTGTGAACAATCCTCCCAGGAAGCCGATAAGATTGCGCTGGCAGAGGCAACGGGACTACACCCCAACCAAGTTAACAATTGGTTTATTAATCAACGAAAGCGGCACTGGAAACCTTCTCAAATTATGGGTACCTTCTCGCATTCTGGATAATCATGTGCCTCAACAATCTTACGCTGCGCTGGAGTGCTGAGAATGAGGTCCAATTGCCTTTCATATCACTCCCTCTCCTAAGCCAATATAGTTTAGCATATATCTCCATTGCATTTCTCTCTCTTCTATATTTCTTATTCCATCAACCTTGATTATGGGAGTGTTAATCAAACTTCTACACCTTTCTTGTGTGTTTAATCAAAATCATATTCGTTGGGAAGCTCTCCGGTAGAAGAAGAAAACATAGATGAACCGATGTCACATTTGAATAAAGTAGGTAGATAGTGTGGTGGTCGTATAACAAGATATATACAAAATGCCCATTCTAAATTTTAAATCTTGGTTTCAATACTAGGAATGAGATTCCATCTGGTTTGGTAACGCCTTCTTTTCTATCAACACCCCACCATGATTGATCCATGTATTATCGAAGCGGTTTAGAGAACCCAACTTGCTTAGTGCCACAAACATACTATGAAGAGAGAAGGATGTGACTCTCCCATCGAGAGAAGCAAAGCGGCGATCCTCAATAGGCACTCATCCAACCACGTGTGGGCCAATATAAAAGAGTGTCATTATGCGACCGAAGAGGACAGTGCGTCATCCAATACACCAGACATAACCAAGATAGAGACAATGAGTAGATATAAATCACATATGAGCTTGTTGAAGGGTTGGGTAGAGTCTCAAGCCTTAACCTCGAAAGTCGAGGTTCAAAAGGGATTTGGGCATGTGATTTTGGAGCTAAGTCCATCCATATGAAATATGAATGCTCGCCAAATTTGGTGTCAATCAGACATCGAACAGACACTCCACAACACCGTATAACTATTCGCTAAAATCACGTCTACTCTAAGAGAATTGGAAATGTCTCAAAATGTTCTATATGGGAGACATGGTGTCAACTCTCCACCACCCCCAAATCCTGTGGCCTAAGCGAGCTACCCTGTGGCATATGCGTGTGTCATAGTGAGGGCAAACGTGGCGTGACGAGTATCTCGAGCGACTTCCTTTGAAAGGAATTTTTCAAGGACAGTATCGGGCGGCACGGGTGTGTCGGTATTGCACCTCAGCCCGCATGTCGAAGGTTGAATTATACACTCGTTATCTGGTAAGGTATCCATAAATGACATGACATGGGCACGGAGGGCCAATGCCTTAATAGAACCTGGATGGATGGATGTTTGGGATGTCTCGATAAAATGAGCGACAGATGGGCCCATTCTCGATGACATGGTCGATAGAGTTATGATGGTCAACGATACCCCGAGACTTGGGATGGCGTCAAGATATATGATTCATGTCGATTGGAAACCAAGTTGATAAGATGAGATGCGGTGGTGCATTGAGAGACTCTAGCCTCGAGGCAAGGTCGAGTCGAATGACTTAGTCTAGTGTAGAGGCAATTTAGTTGTGTCGTAGACGATTAAACATGCACGCACAGGCGGTATGTATGGTTGAACAAGCTTGGATCTCGCACAAGCGATGTTCGGTTGGCGAAGACAAACCTCACCTAGGAATCGATGAAGCTACAAAGCAGGGGCAAAAAATATAGATAGCGCTTGATTCTCCTTATGACTGGTCGTGTGTCAAGATCACGACGCCTCAAGTAAGACCGTGACAAATAGCATCGAAAGCTTATTGAAGGCAAAAAGCCCTTTTGGTTGATTCAAGACGTTCACCACTAAATCCACTGTTTTCTTATTTGGCGATTAGTTTTCTTGATGTAACGCAAAAAAAGGATATCTTCTTTTAATAATTTAAGTATATATTCATTCAATAATTTATAAATTATTTTAGAGGGCCACATAAACAGAGGCTCGGCCAAGGCACTTGAGAACCGCCATTTATTCCCTCTTTTTAATTATTTTTCTACTTGTTGGTAAACGTGAACTGGATAAGTTGGATTCGGGTGGGCAGATGGCATATGCAGCCAACTCAAATCTGCTGCCATATAATTCTCCGGCCATCTGCAATCGCATGGCTTCCTCCCTTCCGCTCCAACTCCGTCTTCCTCTTCCAACCAATCCGCCTTTTCTGCGTCACCGCCCGATTCAATGCGCTGCCGACCGCCAGGCATTGTTCAACCGTATTGCGCCTGTCTATGATAACGTCCGCTTACTTTTTTTTTTTTTTTTCCTTCCCCACTCCATGCCTTCCTATTTACTTTTCCCCTCTTGAACCTTTACTCTTCTTTGTGCTTCGAATTTAGTTGAATGACTTACTCAGTTTGGGTCAGCATCGTATTTGGAAACGAATGGCCGTCTCGTGGAGCGGGTATGCAATGTTCTCGTTTTCTGATGCGGAATTACCTTATCTCTTCTTCTTCTCTTCTTTTGAGCTTTCGAACATTTGGGAACAGTGCAAAGGCAGGAGACTGCGTGTTGGATATATGCTGTGGAAGCGGAGATTTGGCGTTCCTCGTATCTGAGAGAGTTGGATACGATGGCAAAGTAACCCGACGGCAACACCCCAGTTGGATTATGTGCCTATTTTGATGACCATAGATATCTGATCATCAAATTCTTTGGTGTTAATTCGCAGGTGACGGGTCTTGATTTCTCACAAGAGCAGCTAAGTATTGCTTCTTCCCGTCAAAATTCGCTCTCCAAACCCTGCTATAACAACATTGAGTAAGCATTAGTGAACTTGAACAATAAATATGATAGCCTGTACTCCACTCAGTGTTTGTCTTATACAAATCGAACTATGACCATTGGGTGTTGCTGCAGTAAGAATTACAATTTTTGCCTTTTGTAATTGCTTTTGGAATTATCAACCTGATACCGCTGCTGCCAAAATGAAGGTGGGTGGAAGGTGATGCACTTAATCTGCCATTCTCTGACGGCACTTTCGACGCCATTACAATGGGCTATGGTCTGCGGAATGTGGTGGATAAACGGAAAGCTTTGGAGGAGATGCTTAGAGTACTGAAACAAGGTCATTTGCTGTATATTTTCTGTTCTTGGAGTGTGGATTTATCACTGTGATTCAACTCCAACGAATGATCTCTCTTAATTCCTTCTTGGATTCTTGGATTCTTGGATTCTTGGATTGTGGATTTGCATACATGTTTCTTGATTGAGAAATCAATTGGTCTTTCCAGGTAGTAAGATATCAATTCTCGACTTTAACAAGACTACACAACCGATTACTGCTGCCATTCAGGTACTTTTATGTAAAGGCTCGGTTTTTGCTGTGTGGTGCACACTGCACACTTCAAATTTAGTGAGTCTCTACTCGTTATGCTTGGTTCATATGAACTTCCTCTATGCAAGGAATGGATGATCAACAACATTGTAGTCCCAGTGGCATCTGGTTACGGCCTTGCTGAGGATTATAAATATCTGTCTAAATCCATCAATGAATTTTCAACAGGCAGGCTCTCTCTCTCTCTCTCGATTGACCGGACAACCGCTTTTATTAGTTGTTCCGTAAACAAAAGCCTCCACTATTTTTTTTTTCTTAATATAATTATGTATTTTGGATCTTCCTTCAGTGTTACTCGCTGACTAAACTCGTTTTTATACAGGAAAGGAATTGGAAGAACTTGCTTTAGAAGTTGGGTTTTCTACCTCTAGACATTATGAAATTAGTGGAGGTCTCATGGGAAATTTAGTGGCATCACGTTGATTGTTATTAATGTTTTGTCATAGTTCATTTTTCTTGATCTTAGTTCAAATTTCTTGAACTGAGCTCTTTGTGACTTGTGAGAATATGGTGTGTGGCTTCACGTCTTTTATGCATCAAGTTCTGTGACATTTTCATTGGAGCTCTGTTTCATGCAAGTTTAAGCAACAAAAAGTATATAATTGCAATAGATGCCCCATATTTGGTTTCTAATCAATGTATAAGGTTCTGCCGGCAACTTGTCAATGCAATTGAGTTTTCAGTGTATGCATGCATATACGAGGAATGTAATAAGTTGTAGGCCTCATAACGAAATCATTTAAATTCTAATACTTTTATCACTGTAGTATTATTAAGGACATCATAACTCTACCATGTTCCTGATTTGATACAATGAAGATTTTGAATTATACACTTTCGGTAGAGTACAAAGCCTATTTTTACCACTCTTGGTAATAATGAACATTGAAGCTTGATCAAGTTGATGTATACATAATGGAGTTTTGAGAAGCTAATGTCTTGAAGCCAAAATCAAATCGTGTGTTAATATTCTGCTCAACTGGCCTTTTGGAACATTTGGTCTTTATGGTGCATAAGAGACACCATTACACGAGGAATGCAAGCCAGTTCCCATTCTTGGGGATCTTTTTGTGTTGGGGGCATTTGGGTGAGAAAGGTGGAAGGGTTCCTGAGCTCATGGTGGTTATCTTGGATGAAAAGAACTATGGCTGACTGTGGCAGTTGAATAAGAGCCCTCTGTAATAGAACAATATTGCGAGTCCTTGCATGAGCCATCAAGTTCCATGGTCATCTCATCCATGAAAGGCGGTTTGGTGGGTGGAGGAAGGTGCTCTTCCTCCTCCATGGTCAGCATTCGTAGTACCTTTGACATTGTTGGTCGAAGAGATGGAACCTCCTGAATGCATAAGAGCCCTATGTGCACCACTCTCAATACCTCGTCCTTTACTTTTTTGTTGTAGTGATTCCGAAGATTTAGATTTGAATCAAATAGCCTCTCAACCGTGCCTGCTTGGAAATGTCTCCACATCTATTTTACCATGTGGCAGCGCAAGAGAGATGCCATATTTTTGTTAGTAGAATTTGACATTCAAGGAAGGATATGAAAAGGTTTCATAGAACTTACAGCAGTGACAAGACTTTCGATATTTCCCGAGACTTGGATGCCACTGTATTGGAATCCTGTAACTATTTCTAACAAAAGCACCCCAAAGCTATAGACGTCGACCTTTTCTGTTAGCTGACCATAAGCTAGATACTCCGGAGCCATATATCCTCTGTTAGATACACAAGAAAGGAAGGGGAATGTTAATGGCACTACAAATCTTCTCTTAGCTTTCAGATAATGAACGATGTGTTCAAATTAACAGGAGGGAATGTTATTTATGAGAAAACATACAGAGTTCCTGCAATGGCGGTGCTAATATGACTCTTGTTCTCTTGGAAAGACCTTGCTAATCCAAAATCTGCTATTTTTGCTTGAAGCTTTAGATCGAGCAAAATATTACTCGCCTTTATATCCCTGTGTATGATTTTGTTCTCTGGATTTTCATGTAGATATATTAAACCTTCAACCGTGCCAATGATGATGTTATATCTCTTATCCCAATCAAGAGCTTTGCTGTTATTGGCACCTGTGTAAATTTTTTAGCAGCATGTTAAGGGGAGATCTTTGAATTGCTGAAATCATAAGTATTTTGAGCGCTGCAGTATCTACCAAAAATGAAGCGATCGAGACTCTTGTTTGGCAGGAATTCATAAACAAGTAGGCTTTCAGGTCCAGAACAACTGCATCCAAGCAACCTAACCAGATTTTTATGTTCGACACTGCTGATCATGTTGACTTCATTGAAGAAATCTGCTGCTCTATGTCTGTTATCAAAGAAGAATCTCTTGACAGCAATCTCTCTTCCATCAGGTAGAGTTCCCTGCGATGCATGGGAATGAATAGTAAATGATGTGTTGTTAGTCATAATTGGAGATTGCAGGGCCTGTCAAGATGGAGAGGAAGAAGAACTACCCTATAAACAGAGCCAAACCCCCCTTGTCCAATCTTGTTATCGAGGCTGAAATTGTTGGTAGCTTTTTCAAGGGTTGAGTACTTGAAGTTCAAATTACTATCTTGAAGAGTTTTCGCCAACTTCTTCACATCAGCTGAACCTCCTAACGTGTCAAACATAGCATTCGAAGAAAAAGAATGTCAATTAATCTCCCCAAGGAGTGGTCACCACGATGAAACCTTCAGACTTCATATTTTACCTTTCCTTTTATTTTGAATGTATCTGCGCCGCCAGATAAAAGTACCGATCACCGCTACGATTATCATAACAACAACAGAACTCAAAATTGAAATGATGACCCCCGCAGTTATTGTCCCACCTACAGACAAAGCAGGTTGCAATTTATCAGGCAATTTTGAGAAAGGCTGTGTTTGAGTATATCTTTGATGTCCTTATTGGGAAAGGATCAGTTTTACCTTTGGAACTATCTTTGATGTCCTTATTGAGAAAGTCTGTGTTTGAGTATCTCATGAAGCAGCCTGTGTACAATGCTCGCCCTTCCAATCGAGGTAAACACTGCTGCAGCATCGAGGCAGAAGCAATTTTCAAACACGAGCTGCAAGAGCTGTGGCTCAAACTTCTCCAGCACTGACCCAGAGCATACACGGCAGACTCCTTCGCCATCCCGGCCACAGCCACTTGAGCTTTTGCAAAGCCTTTGTTGCTTGGTGCACCGTTGACCACTTGCATCACCGCATCCCTGGCTGCTTGTCTATAGTTGGGGTCATTTTGGGTAAGGTTCCCGCAAACTGCAGTGTCTTCGGGTCCTTTGTATTCGTCAAAAAAGCTATAGTTTTCGAATCTCAAGAAGCAGCCATCGATGAATGCACGGCCACCGTTGAAAGGGAAGCACTGGGGAATCACCGTACGTGCTTGAGAATGACACAGCACACATTCGTGGGATGAGAGATCTTCATGGCATTGGGCAAGCCCATAGCTGGCATCAGGTCCCATTCCTGTACCCGCCGTTCCAAATCCCGAAGTTGTGATTTGTTGTCTTACTTTTTCCATTGAACCAAAAAAATTTGGAACGTACGCCGTGGTGTTGTGCTCTAGTTCTTTCCCGCAAATCACTTTCACAGTTTGATCTCTTGGCTTTCCCACAGCCGAAGTTAGGTGTAGCAGAAGAATAGCGAGGACTGAAAATAGGACATATTTGCAAGCAGAAACAAGGTGGATCGCCATTGAATCTGGGGTTCCGTTTGTCTGCTTGATTCTGAATAAGGAGGCTGCTGCCGCCGCCGACGACGAAGAAGGTCGGGAAGCTGCGGAATGGGTGACAGCTTGCGCGAAAGGGGGCTACGAAATATACAAGTTAAAATATATCTGTTGAAAATGAGAAGCGATGTAACAGGAGTGGATGATAGTAATTGACAAGAAGTCAAGGTCCGGAAGGAGGAGGAGGAGGAGAAGGAGGAGAAGGAGAAAGCGAGTGTGGCGTTTTCCGTTTAAAATAGACCGAGTTGCTGACCGTGTCTATTTTAACATCTTCTGTTCAGTCAGCCTTAGAAAATTCAACAACGGCGGCTTCCTCCGTTTCTTCTCCCGCAAACAATTATCTTGTTGACGGTTGATGATTTTTAGTTCCCTCCACAAAAATCTGATCTTTCATTGTTACGAGTCGTCGAGAATGGTTCAAAGAAATGTGTCCCCTCCCCTGTCTGTGGCTCACTTTGCATTGCCGTCGAGAAAAGGCAAAATATTGAAGCCAGAAGTCTGGGGATGTTCTAGAATATGAAAAGAAGTCATTTGCTACCTTAATTTGGGTACCACCGAGATGGGTGAGGAGGGATTGGATTGTAATTGTAGGACTGAATACTTTCAGTCTGATAATTGGATTATACGCAGTATTAGTGTACACAAATATAGCAAACCCCACTTCCTCCTTCACCACGTCTACACATTTCTTCATGAACCGAGCTCTAATTCCTTTCCAGTTTTTACAATTACAATTACAACTACAACTACAACTACAATTACCATTACAATTACAACTACCTGGGATGAAATGAACTATGGGTGACGCTAGCAGCCGTGGAAGAAGCTTCCGTGACGTTGTAGTGGGATGGGGCGTCGCTGGTGTCGTTCAGTTCCATTGTCCTCTCGTCCATGAAAGGTGGGTTGGTCGGCGCTGGAAGTTTGTCTTCCTTCTTCATCAGCATCTGCAGTACCTTTGACATTGTGGGTCGCAGTGATGCAGTCTCCTGAGTGCACAGAAGTCCTATGTGCACCACTCTCAACATCTCCTCTTTTATGCTCCCACCTCCCTCCTTCTCATCAACCATCAGGTTCGGGTCGTATATCCCTTCCACTGTTCCCGATTCAAAATGCTTCCATGTCTGTTTCCCCACATCAATCATATTTATCACTCTCCTTTCTTTCTTTGTAATATACAACTACCATGAAACAACGAACAGAAGAAGAGCTACTTACAATGAGTACTATGCTTTCCAAGTAGTCCGAGGTTTTGCTCCTACTGTTTTGAATCCCAGTGATGGTCTCCAGCAAAACCACCCCAAAACTGTAGACATCAGCCTTTTCTGTTAGCTGGCCATGAGCCAAGTACTCTGGCGCCATATACCCCCTGTGGATTCCCGAACAGTAGAAGCAACAACCAATGTTAAATCACTTTTGTTTTGTGTTGTTTTATTTGATACTTATTCCTTGTTCTTCAAGAGAAATTACGTACAAGGTTCCGGCAATGGCAGTGCTGATGTGGCTCACATCTTCTTCAAAGGATCTAGCCAATCCAAAATCAGCAATTTTAGCTCGAAACTTTGAGTCAAGCAAGATGTTACTAGCCTTGATGTCTCGGTGAATGATCTTGGTTTTCGAGTTCTCGTGCAGGTAAGCCAAACCTTCAACTGTTCCCACGATAATATCGAATCTCTTCTCCCAATTGAGTGATCTGCCTCTGTCTCGATCTGTAAGGTTTTGAAACCAATCAGAAGAGGTGTTTATAAATAAGGGTTCAAGTGGATGCTTAATGAAATGAACATTTCAACGTATACCAAAAATGAAGCGGTCGAGACTCTTGTTGGGAAGGAATTCATAGACGAGCAGACTTTCAGGTCCAGAACAACTACAGCCAAGCAACCTTACTAAATTTTTGTGCTCCACACTACTAATTATGTTAACTTCATTGTAGAAGTCTGCTGCTCTATGTTTGTTATTGAAGAAAAGCCTCTTCACAGCTATCTCTCTTCCGTCCGACAGAACTCCCTGTATCAACGTATACAGAAGAGGAAGGAAGGGATGATGAAATCTCAGTGTTTGAGCTTATTAAGCTAATTGCATGTTTGAAGGTTACAATAAGAAGAAGACTGGCCTTATAAACAGTGCCAAATCCTCCTTGTCCAAGCATGTTAGCCTCAGCAAAACATTCTGTTGCCTTTTCAAGGGTAGAGTACTTGAAATTCAAGCTGCTATTGTTGAGTGTTTTCATCATCTTGTTTGCATCATTTGAACCTTTCAATACATATGGCAATCAAGTGAACATCAAGTAGAAAAGAAGAACTTATTTTCAACAAGTAGAAAAGCGGTGTTTTAAATATACCTTTTCGTTTCATCTTTACATATCTGTTATTCCAGATGTAGATTCCAATCACCACACCAGCGACCAAAACAGCAATCGTGCTTACCACTGAGATTACAATTGCTATAATGTTGCCTGCAGAGATCGTCCGTAGTAAATTCAAGTAAGAAGCTAGTAGTGGTGGCGTATAATACAACACCAATTTTCATTCATACCTCTGGACCTTGCAGCTCGAGCTTCCCTATTTAGGAAGTCAACGCTAGAGTATCTGATGAAGCAGCCAGTGTTGAGGGCCCTTGCTTCGGACTGAGGCAAGCATTTGAGGACAGAAGCAGAGGCGTTTTGCAAACAGGAAGTGCAGGAGCTGCGTTTCAAATTCTTCCAGCACTGAGCCAACAGGTAGACCGAGAGATTGGAGGTTCCAGGGACAGGCACTTCAACTCTGGCATACCCTCCATTGTTGGGTGCAATGTCAACTGCTCGGCCCACAGCCTGCCTGGCCGACTGCCCAAAAAGGGAGTTGCTAGTAATGGAGGTGTTGCCGCACACAGCCCTGTCCAGAGGCCCCTTATATTCGTTATAAAAGCTGTAGTTCTCAGCCCTCATGAAGCAGCCATCCAGGAAAATTCGGCCACCATTGGAAGGAAAACACTGAGGCAGGACAGTACGGGCTTCGGCATAACATAACACACAATCCATCGGCGACAAATCTCCGTAACATTGAGCGAGGCCGTAGTTGGCGTCCGGCCCCTTCCCTGCCAGTGCCACTCCAAAACCACCAGTTCGCATTTGATCGCTGATTATTTGCATGGTGGCAACGAAGTTTGGCACAAAAGCCGTTGTATTATGCTCTAACACGGTGGAACAAAATATGTTCACCGTTTGGGATCTGGGGTTAGCCAGTGTGGACGTGGTCTGAAGCAAGAAAAGAGCGGTGATGAAAATGATGAAGAAGCCATATGTGGGAAGCAGTGGCGATGCAGTGTTCATTGGCAGCTTCCTTCCGTGTGTGTGCTACGAATTCAAGGGATGTATATGCAGCAAGAAGAGATGAAGAGACGTGAGAATTATATAGTATATGCAGAAGGGAAGAGAAAACAAAAAACAGAAACGCCCATATTCACATCATATCATATCATGTGAGCACTTCAAAATGGAAAAGAAACCAAACATGAAGTCTACCTAATTTGTTTGGTTCCAAATATTCATATTCTCTTCTGTTCTTTATGGTATTCTGTGGAAGTCAACTCAACTCGGTTTCAAGTCAATAGATTCTCTTTTCAGAGTGGAAAAAAAATAATAAAAATAAAGGGAAGAGAAAAGAAAAGAAAAAGATTATGTGATTAAAAGGAGACGCGTTGTGATCATTGAATCAACCACTTAATTGTGGCTTCACCTCCAAGTCTTAGTGGGTTGGATCAATACTCCATAATTCCCTTCATGCTTCCTCCTCTGAAATATCGTTTTAATTAACCTTATATCTGATACTTTTTTTTTCTTTTCTTTTCTTTTCTTTTTTTATAATCAAGATTAACACAAGATTCATAGAGGGAAGAGTAATATAAACAAAAAAGAAACGATTAAAAAATTGTGCAGTTAAAAGTTGGATGCGCAGACTAATGAGAACACAGGCACTGTAATGGAATGGTGAGGCCCCAAACCCACCACTTATGGAGCATTAAAAGGAGTGATAGATAATACAAATGATGAGTAGAAAATGATGGAAATGGCGAAATTTCATAAATATAAAGAGAGAAAAAAGAAGAAGAAGGATGGGAAGTATGAGTACCAGAGATATGCAAATAGGGTGATTTCAGAGCTCCCCCAAAAACAATTATTGGATGTTACTATTTCAAACCCAATTCCACATAAACTGATACTCAAACTCCAAACAAAAAAGAACTATTTTACCTTTCAAACTCACTGGCTTTTTTAGTAAAACTATAAGAACTATTTCTATGTTATAACACTTTTTCCGCTTCAAGATATTGCAAAAATCATTCTACAATTATCCTATTGCTATTGCTATTGCTATTGCTATTGCTATTGCTACAACTATTGCTACAACTATTGCTACAACTATTGCTACAACTATTGCTACAACTATTGCTACAACTAAACCAAATCTATAACATGCACATCAAAAAATGGTTATACATAATTTTAATTAGTAAAAGCGAGAAAAAAGGAGTGTACCATACAGAAGCGGTTGGTTGGGATAGGAAGTGCATACGCAACGCATGGGATGCCAAGCAATCGCTACTCTGAAGGGTAAGACCCACGAAACCAAACTATCTGTTACAGTTTTAGACCAAACAAAACACACCAATCAAATTCAGTATATAAGACTACGTTCCTGTAATCAATGGCTCAAACCCATCTTTTCAATTCAAGGAATACCACCTCCCTGTGTCTTGGAATCCAGGCGCAGACACACACACACACACACACGCCTCGGATTGCAGGGATTGAGCAAGTCTTTTGCTTTTTAAGATTAAAAAAATAATAATAAATAAATAGTAAAAAGAATGGGTTTCCGAAGCCGTTTCTGGTGTGGTTGTTTGTTGTTGGTAGCCACGGCGGGTATGTGGCAGGGCGGGCAGGGGCAGGAGCGAGAGCTTCTAAGTCTGAATATGGGAGACCTGTGCGGAAAGGCAAACTACCCGGTTTTGTGTCGATCTATGGTGAAGGGTCTGAGTAACCCATCTGTAGCCTTAGAATCCGCCATCAGGCAGTTGATGTTGCAAACAAAAATGGCGAGGACTACAGCCAGGAGGCTGAGGAAGTCACCGGGCATGGAGGTATGCTCCGAGACTTACCAAGACGCCTTCAGCAACCTCAAGACATGCCTTTCAACCCTCAAAACCGGAGACAAACCTACCCTCAACATCAACCTCTCTGCAGCTTTGACCGACTACGTCACCTGCGACGATGCCGTGGCCGAGAGAGGCAGCACTTCTCCCGTAACCCGAACAAACCTTACACTCCGCCAAATGGCCACCAACTGTTTGTACTTGTCTAGTTTGATTGGCGTTCGCTGAAACATTTGTTTGGAATTGTGTGCGCCTTGGGTTACAGTTTTAGTTTAAGATTATTTTTATTTTATTATTATTTTTTTTTCAAATTCTAGTTTTCATTAATAAGAAAAGGTGGGGATAGAGCATGCAGAAGTGGCCTGGTTTTTCCCCTTCTGCCGTTTCTTTTCTTTTATCTCTCTCTTTTCTATCCTCTTCCCTATGCTTTTTATTCATTCATATTCGACAAAACCTACTATTCGGATGTTCCATCCATATCCAACGTTGTCCCCGAAACATAAACCTGACATACATACATATACATTACTCATTTGGGACAATTCTGACAGCAACTTACAGTCCGAACACACTGTCGTTTTTGTTGCTCCCAAATAAATGGATTGAGATATAGTTGGTTAGGAGGGATTTAAGGAAGGATTTAGGATGTAATAAAGAAGGTGGTGACAGAAAGAACATCTAGGAAACTGTGAAAAGCTAACAACTTTGGAGACCACAGAATGGGAATGCAATTCCCTTCTGCCCTCAGAACCAAAGTAAGGAATAACAACACCACATATTGCCACCCCCTTTAATCATCTTCCGCACAAGAAAGCTAAAGTTTCAGGCCTTGTACTGGAGACTGGGAACACACATACACTCTCTCTGTTTAAAGTAAAAGAAAAAAGAAACAAAGGAGAATCCAGCATGATTTCCATCACTACCCCAACCAACTACTTCATTTCATCCCTTTTTCTAATCTCCCTCATTAAACCACTTTCTTCATCCTCTTCCCCAACGCCTCTTCCTCATAAACCAACAACCTCCCCCCATATCTTTCACTATTCTTAAACGATCATCCTTTGGCCTTCTCTCAACAACAATGCTGGGCCCTGCATTTCTATGGACATGAAACACCCTTCCAACACTTGACACACCGCCTAAGCATGGCCTTCGCCTGCTTCTTCAACACTCCCCAGACCATTGCCATTCTTGTGCCGCTGCTTTTGCTTCTTCTTGCTTTCACAATAACTCCGGTGTACCCATCTCATATTCCCGCCACCAACCAGACTTTCCATCCCCAACAGGAATTGAACAAGTTGAAGATGATAAGGGCTCATCTGGATAAGGTCAACAAGCCTGCAGTCCACACAATTCAGGTTACTAATAACTTAATACACTACTCTGTTTCACTTCCTCCTCTGTTCACTAAAAAAACAGGACGTTTTTATTTTGGGAATGCAGAGTCCTGACGGGGATCTCATTGATTGTGTTTTATCTCACCACCAACCAGCATTTGACCATCCAAACTTGAAGGCCCAAAAACCCTTGGTAACCGCTTACTTCCATTGCCACCCAAATTCAAGGTTCAACTGGTTCAGCCTTGAAAGGAAAGTGAATGTGAATGTAATGTTGTGTCTAAATTTGCAGGATCCACCAGAGAGACCAGAAGGACATAAGCCGCCTAGGACGGAGATAGGGAGCTTCCAATTATGGAGCATGAATGGGGAAACTTGCCCGGAAGGAACAGTTCCAATAAGAAGAACAACGGAGGAAGACATACTCAGAGCTACCTCTTTTCAGATGTTTGGAAGAAAAGTAAGAAGATGGGTTAGGAGAGAAACAAGCGGCGACGGGCATGAGGTACGATTCCCAACAAAATTAAAAGAATCCTCGTCAATTTCTTTATCTTTGAACATCAAACTCTCGTTCTTTCTCTGACAAATGTCCTTTGTTTTTTTTTTTTCAACTTTTGGTTCTTTTTCCAGCACGCTGTGGGGTATGTGACCGGCAATCACTACTTCGGTGCAAAAGCAAGCATCAACGTGTGGGCACCTCGAGTCGCCGATCAATATGAATTCAGCTTATCGCAAATGTGGGTCATCTCCGGCTCTTTTGGCGACGATCTCAACACCATCGAAGCCGGTTGGCAGGCATGTCTGTGTCTTAAGTCCTTAACTTCTCCCTCTATCTTACTTTTGTCTTCATCTCAGTTAGCTAAAGATTGGGCCGACAAAGCATGTGACTAAAGTGCCATACTATGCTCTTTTTCCATTTAAAGGATTGATACCGATGGTTTTGAAATTTTGGATCCGCAGGTTAGTCCAGAACTGTACGGAGACAATTACCCAAGATTCTTTACTTACTGGACGGTGAGATACCCAACAAAAGGCTAGGTTTTGTATTGCTTTCTTGTTCATTCATTTACGCAAAAAAAGAATTGTGGGGTTGAGATTTGACATTGAGATGAATTGCAACAGTCGGACGCATACCAAGCAACCGGATGTTACAATCTGCTATGCTCGGGGTTTGTCCAAACAAATAACAAAGTTGCCATTGGGGCCACAATATCTCCGACGTCTTCGTTGGATGGCGGTCAATTCGACATCAGCTTGATGGTTTGGAAGGTGGGATTGGACATAATGATGCTAAGGTAGTTGTCCCAATTTGGTAGGCGTTTGATTAACATTTTGGGGGGTGTAGGATCCGAAGCATGGAAACTGGTGGCTGGAATTGGGAGCGGGAGTACTGGTGGGATACTGGCCGTCCTTCTTATTCACGCATCTGCAACAGCATGCAACCATGGTGCAGTTCGGGGGAGAGGTGGTGAATTCAAGCCCCTCCGGATTCCACACCAGCACGGAGATGGGGAGTGGGCGTTTCGGCGGGGAGGGATTCGGAAAAGCTTCCTACTTCCGGAACCTGCAGGTGGTGGATTGGGACAACAGCTTGGTTCCATTGACAAACCTGATGGTATTGGCGGATCATCCGGAGTGCTACGATATTGAAGCAGGGATGAACACCGATTGGGGCAACTACTTTTACTACGGTGGACCTGGCCGAAACCAGAGGTGTACCTGACAGAAATGTTCCTGTTCTTTTTGTTATATCACATCCCCTTCTATTACAAGTATATAATTGTAAATTTTGGTTCACCATTTATACTATAATAGGAATATCAGCACTTTAGACATTGCAGTGTTATGTGTAGTAATGAAAGGTTAGATTATTATTAATAAATAAAGTACTGGAATTTGAAAAGATATATTATGTTTGTACCCAAGTTAAGATTATATAAACAAAACTAATTACACCCTCTTTCCCAACGGAAAACCCAACCCACTAATTTTACAGAGGAAGGAAGGAGTAATACATAAATAACAATAACAATAATAATAATGAGGAGGAGGTGGGTGTGCAGGGCACATAGATGAAACACGTGGAGGTGGAGCGGGCCCAACATCTCCGAAACGCCCTTCTCTGGGTGTGTTTTGATTGGCTCATATTAATATATTTTATTTGGTGGTATAAGAGGGCAGGAAAGGAGGGAGCAGGAGGAAAGGAGGGAGCAGGACAGGAGGGAGCAGGAAAGGAGGGAGCAGGACAGGAGGGAGCAGGACATTCCCCATATATTTGCTGCTTCTGCGGGGTCACTCACATTCGACCACATTTCCAGAAGAGTCTTCTTCCTGCCCCTCCTTTCTTTCCTTCTTTCCTTCTTTCTCTCTTCTTTCTTGGGTTGAAGAAGAAGGCTCTCCTCTATTCTGCTTTTTCCTTTTCGATTCAAATCAAGGGCATAACCATAATCATGATTACCCTCTGGATTCATGCTCTGCTTTTGACGGAGTTATTCTTGAGCTCTCTTGTCCATTTGGTGTATGCGTTCTACATTTTTAGCACAGCCGTGGCGGGGGATCTCTCCCAATTCCTCTTCTCCCCTTCCCCCAAAGTTGCCGTCCATCAGGGATTCCCTGCAACCACAATACCCAATCCCCACACTCTCCCTCCCATTGTCTTAGTCCATGGAATTTTTGGTTTTGGCCAAGGAGTAAGCCTTCATTCCTCTCTTTTCCTTTTCTGCGTTTCCCTTTCTTTTCTTTCTCCCTCATTGATTATGCCTCCCTTCCATTTCCGCAGAGATTGGGATCTTTATCCTACTTTGCGGGGGCCGAGAAGAAAGACGATAGGGTGCTTGTCCCTGATCTAGGATCCTTAACCAGCATTTATGATAGGTCACTCAATCTTCCACCCATTTCATTCCTTTTTCCCTTTCCGCTTCTCATTCCCAACCCTTTTCGTTGTCCTTTGTCAGGGCTCGCGAATTGTTCTATTATCTCAAAGGCGGACGAGTCGATTATGGGGAAGAACACAGCAACGCCTATGGCCACTCCCAATTTGGGCGACTTTATGAACCAGGTTTCATATCATATTTAACTCCCTTCTACAACCTACATTATTGCCTCAAAACAATTGCTTCTATAGCACTAGCAGCCCGGCAGCCCTTATCTTCTGATCCGAAATGGTATTTGCAGGACACTATCCTCAATGGGATGAAGACCATCCTATTCACTTTGTTGGCCATTCTGCCGGAGCGCAGGTCATTCGAGTACTCCAGCAAATGCTCGCCGACAAGGTTAGGGAAATATAGAGTTTAATGGTTGTCGATAATAACACGTCTCTGAAACCTACTTATTGGTTCAGGCATTCAAGGGGTATGAGAATACCAATGCAAACTGGGTAATAAGCATGACGTCCTTATCAGGAGTATTCAATGGGACTACCAGGACCTACTTGGATGGGATGCAGTAAGTTCCTTGACCACTTTCATCTTTTCCACCAACATAACTTCTACTTCATTTTTTTTTATCAACTGTCATATGTTTTTGAAGCTTGTGGCCCAAAAAAGTTTCCTGTCTGTCGCTATTGTGGCCCAAAAATGTGTTTCGACTGTTTAGAATAGTCACAGATTAGCACCTGACGTAATATTTTGATGTTGTTAACAGCCAATATGATCAAACTAATCCAATAAACCATTTTAGCCCCTTTCATGTCAACTTGTTCCAGGCCGGAAGATGGGAGATCAATGAAGTCTATATCCCTGCTGCAGTTCTGCCGCCTGGGCGTTATAGTATATGATTGGATTGACATTCCCTGGTTGAGAGCATATTATAACTTTGGGTTTGATCATTTCAACATGTCGTGGAAGAAAATGGGTATTTGGGGTCTTCTTCATTGCCTCATGGGAAATTCGGGTCCGTTTGCGTCTGGAGACTGGATCCTCCCTGATCTTACCATACAGGGCTCCATCCATCTCAACAACCAATTACAGACCTTTCCTAATACATACTATTTTAACTATGTAACCAAATGTACTAGGAAGATCTTAGGGATCACGATTCCATCAAGCATATTTAGAATCCATCCCTTGTTTTTTATTAGAGTTCTGCAGATGAGCCAATGGCGCCACCCTTCCGATGTCGCGCCACCTTACAAAGACTACAGGTGTGTGAACAAATAAGTAGCATGAAAACCCCTTCAACTTTCGTTTTGATTTATGAAAGAGATCATGCATCAGGGCAGCAGAATATAATGGTAGTGGTGCTTGTGCAGAGATGAAGATTGGCAAGACAACGATGGTGCGCTTAACACCATATCCATGACTCACCCACGTTTTCCAGTTGAGCATCCAAGTCGTCATGTTGTAAACGATTCAGATTGTAAACCCCTCGAACCTGGCATCTGGTAAGTTGAAACATCTCAAATTCCTTACCATTTTCCGTATCTTTATTTGAAACCCAGTTGACAGTCTGGGATGTAGATGTTTAAAGAGGTTTGTATCAAATCATATACACTTTGTCTTGAAATGCATTCCCGGTCATCTAGAACTTAAGAAGAGACATATTATCATATGCTGCCATCTTCTACTACTGCCAGAAGACGCATTCGAAGTGTTACTCTTTTTTGCGTGGAAATTTGAACACTCGGGTTGAATCTTAATGTCAGGTTTGATTGAAACTGCAGGTACTACAAGATCATTGAAGGTGATCACATAATGTTCATAGTGAATCGGGAGAGAGCAGGAGTTCAATTTGATCTCATATATGATGGCATTTTTGAACGTTGTAGAAAACATGTGTTCAGGAAGAACCCTCCAACCTTGCCCAACGAAGCTCACGCATAGGCGCTCTTACTGGTGATCGCAATAGCACTACAGAGTCTACAGCTAGGGAATTCCAACAAAAACTCATTTGCCTCTTCCTGTAGTTAACCCCCCCTTCTTTTTCCCCTTTCATGTAAATAAAAATTTGTTTTCCTCATTTTCCTTCCCTGGGCCCATCAATTTGCAGTACCAGCCTGAGCTTCTCAAGAGCTCAAAAAAAAAAAAAAAAAAAAAAAAAAAAAAAAAAAAAAAAAAAAAAAAAAAAAAAAAGAAACAGAAT
>NW_019272038.1:120758-124421 GCF_002738345.1 Cucurbita maxima
GGGGGGGGGGGGGGGGAACAGAATCTAAGAGGGCACATGGCAGTGTTGAATGGTTGGTTCATGAGTGGATAGGGGCACATGGCATGGCATGGCATCGCCACTTGGTCGATCAAACCCTTTGTCGCATTTCCATCGACATATCCACTTTAATCGTCTAATTCTTCAACTGCAAATGATATCCACATTCAAATGGGGTTTGTTTAAGAAAGAACACTAGCAATTCGAGCCCAATTCCATCACGGTCCGAACTCTATCTAATCTGTTTTTTAAGGGATGGCCCCGTGTCTTTTGGGCATCCATTTTTGTGAGACCAGCTCTGCCGAGCAACTACCGTCAAATCCAAACTTATATTTATTTCATTCTTCCTCATACACACCACAATTATTCAACAGCTTCTAATCATTTTGAACTCTTGCTTTAACCAATATTTAATTCCACCATGTGATTTGATATTGTCTACGGCATTTAAATTCATGGGAATCCATAAGCATCGGCTATAAACACTCGGATGAACTATCTATAAATAGCGCACCAAAAGAAAGGCAAAACACACCAAAAGTCCAATAACTCGACCCCACCACTTCGGTTAAGCCGTTGTATTGTTATTTGGATTTGCTCTCGGTGTTCAGAAACAAAAGAAGAAGAAGAAAGATTAAGGATGTGTGGAGCTGAAACAACCAACCATTCCACTGAATCCAATGGCTTCGGAGGCAACCTGTCGCTCATTGATCTTGATCCGTAACCTCCATTACACTCTTTCTCTCGGTCTTAATTAATCTCACATTTTGTTATTAAATTATTTCTGTTGGCGGTGACTGACAGTGGGAACCCAACCGTGTTCGAGCCCTACTGGAGGAGGATGGGAGACAAGTGCAGGGTCGTGATCCCAGGGTGTGAGCTGATGAGCTACAAAGCCGCCACCAAGCCCGGCAAAGTCTGCTGGTTTTTGTTGCCGGAATTGGAGGACGCCATCGTCAGATTGCATCGACTCGTCGGCAACGCCGTGGTCGATGACCGATATATCGTAGTGGGGACCGGTTCCACCCAGCTCTACCAGGCTGCCCTTTATGCTCTGTCTAACCCTGCCTCCCTCAAACCCATTAATGTCGTTTCTGCTGCTCCTTACTACTCGGTCAGAAACAGAACCTCCCCCACTTTTTATGCACTTTACACATCGCATCGCATCACATCACATATCTATTTCTTCTTCTTTTTCCCTTCGAATTTGTATTTGGATTTACATCATTTCACATCAGCTTGTTGGCGGAATGTAATGTAACTGAATGAATCGTTTACTTTCCTTGAGCAGTGTTATCCAGAAGAAACAGACTACTTGTGCTCGAGGCTTTACAAATGGGCGGGGGATGCTAATGAGTACAACGCTAATAAAAGTGGGCCATTCATAGAAGTGGTCAACTCCCCAAACAACCCAAATGGCAGTTTGCGCGAATCAGTGGTCAAGGATTGCGGCCAAGGCAAGCTCATCCATGACTTGGCCTATTACTGGCCCCAGTTCATGCCCATCAATCGTCCGGCCGATCATGATCTTATGTATTTCACTTTCTCCAAATGCACCGGACATGCTGGCTCCCGCATTGGGTGGGTGTTTATACTTTTTTATAATTACAATGGACTATGTGTCCCCAACAAGACAAGACGAGATCATTCAATTAATTCATCTGATCTCATATGTCTTTGTTTCTTTCTGTGTCTTTGAAGTTGGGCACTTGTTAAGGACAGAGAGGTGGCCATAAAAATGACAAAATATATAGAGCTCAACTCAATTGGGGTATCAAAAGACTCGCAATTCAGAACGGCAAAGATAATGGAATTGTTGTGCAATGAGCACAAAGAATTTGGGTTGAATTCCTCAAACAACTTCTTTGAGTATGGGAACCGTCTCATGGCCCAAAGATGGGAGAGTTTAAGAGAGGCAATTGGAAGCAGTGATCTCTTTAGTGTTCCTAGCTTTGAACGGCAATACTGCTTCTTCCTTGGACGTCCCACAAAACCATATCCCGGTAAGTATCTGAGCTAGATTTAAATTCAGCTTCTAATAATGTGTTAAAAGGATAAAGATGGTGACATAAAGCATGCTGTTAATGTGTGTTTGAACAGCTTTTGCTTGGTTGAAGTGCAATGAGGAGACTGAGGATTGTGGTAGCTTGCTAAGAAGGTATAACATATTGGGGAGAAATGGGAAGCGTTTTGGAGCTGATGCCAAGTATTTGAGAATAAGCATGCTTAGTAGCGATGATGTTTTTGAGGATTTCTTGGACAGGCTGAACGCCATCCGACTTTTTGAAGAGTGACTACTGAAATTCTCTGTCTTTCTGTTTTTCTTTTATGGGTTTGGTCCTAATTTGTATTTGCAACCCCCAGGGCGATGGGGAGGGCAATGCCTCTGTCGTCCATGTTTGGTGGTTTAGTTTATCATTCTTCTTATTTGGCAAACCAATCTATATTAATTCTATTATTTCTTAATTCTTGTAGTCAGTACTAATCAATCCACTTAATTTCATCTCATAACCTTCTCGTCCCAAATTAGGACCAACCAATCTTATAATTCCCAATTTTCTTTTTGACAAAATAATATAATATCTAATTTCATCTTTTTTATCTCTTAAGATTTTTCCAAGCATCCTCCAGGCAAATCTTGGTTCACAATTGAAACTGGATTCTAATAATAAGAGGCCTATGAGATGTCAAATTAACTTGAATATTCCGTATATAAGTGCAAACTAGAATAATGTGTATGCGAAAATAATATGGCCACCGCTGGGGGCTAATGGAAAGACATCTTAAGAAAGTATTCTGGACATTACCCTGAGAATTACAGCGCCAAATCACCTCCAATTTCGCCGACAATTTTCTCAACTCTGTTCAACATATCTAGCAACCACCAAGAATTTAAACCAACAGATCAGTATTTAATATTACAGTGTATTATATAAGAAAAAACAATTTACTTCTCGAATTGGAAATGTATTATTTGAAATTGCATCCCGTTAATAAAGAAAGCGCATTTCTAGAGATATTGCTATGGTCATGTAGAGAAATTCACAGCATTTTACAACCTTGGCATCTAATCTAATGAAGCTGACATGCATTTCAAAATTACATTACTGGCTGTTTTAACGTCATCTGATTGTTGAGACGTTGTTCGTGTGTTTTTTATTATTATTAATCTTTTAATTTTATTATTTTTGGAACAAATGTCGTGTATTATTGAGCTGACTGAAAAATATACAGGAGAAAAGCCTTAAAATAGGCCCAACACAGCTGATTTTGATAACGAGCCTTAACAGAAAACTAAGCCCAGCCCAAAAAGGAAAATAAATCAGATAAAACAAACAAAATGCGTATTCTGAAATTAGACCTCCAGAATGTGTTTCATTCCTAATTTCTGGCATTTTATGTTAGGTATCAATAATTTTGTTAAGATTTTCTGTTGGTCTTTCAGTCTGGGTCAAGATTTCACAGAACTAACTCTACCATCTTGAATCGACTAAAACAGTTCCTAAAATGCAGGGCATCATGGAAACTATTTGCAAGTTTAGCCAAGTGTTGATATAAACGTACCTTGAAAGGAAGAATCTTCCATACATTTCTGTCCCAAAAAAAAAAAAAAAAAAAAAAAAAAAAAACCCAACGATGATGATA
>NW_019272038.1:124650-233188 GCF_002738345.1 Cucurbita maxima
TGTCCCAAAAAAAAAAAAAAAAAAAAAGATAAAAACCCAACGATGATGATACGAAATGTACAATATTGAGTTCAAGAAAAAATTTCAATATTAGATCAAACCATTTAATAGAGGGTATCGCAAAAAGAAATTCCATTTGATAACAATGAAACATACCATGATTTGAGACTTTAGATCATTATCCTTTGTGGCAGACGGTGGCGTCGCAGTTGAACCTTACAACAAAGGGAACTGATCAATACAATGATTTGAAATATTTTTTGGCTATAAGTTTGTCATAGCATCTACCTTGTTTGACATCTGAACAGTTCGATACCATAGACGTGAAACTGGGTGGCAACGCTGCAAATATGCTTTCTAAGTGGTCAACATGTACATTTTCCTGAGAAGATGAGTATTTCTCTGCTGTATCTTTTAAGCTCAAAGGCATTTCAGGGGTGTAAGGCTGGAGCACGGTAGAATTGCTCAATTCTTCAGAGAGGCTGGAAACATAAGATACATCAAATCTCTCTCTCTCTCTCTCTCTCTCTGAGTCTGTGGCTGTAAAAAGAAAATGATGCATTTGATTATTAGATAATTTCCATTTACCTGTCAGACGGCCTATTTGTATTTGAACATAATAACTCAGACGAAATCTGAGATCCAAAGTCGCAACTTATTGGTTGTATATCTCTTGCATCCTTCGACATCTCCTGAAACAGGAGAAAAGAACAATAGCAGCAGCTAGCTTTTAGTATACAAATATCTTCCATTAAACCGTGCCATCAAAGGAATCCATGATAAATACCTTGAGAATGCTCACAAATGAATCAATTTCGCAAGATGTTGAAAATCTTAGGGCAAATTTTTGGATCTGCCAAGAAAAACAGTGCCCTTGTGAGTTGTGGGGTTTGACGACTAAAACGCATCCTCAGAAAACTACTTTATTTGAAATTCCGTGGCACCACAGACGAACAAAATCTGATGAACATATCATGACTTGCCTCGTCAGCTGAATCTCTATAACTTCCGAACATAGTTCTGGTGCCTCTGGCTGGAAAACCAGAGATACAGCACATCTGAGGCCAAGAGAAATGCAGCTTCGAGAGGTAGTGCTCTTCCTACATCAGTATGCAAATAATACATGATTCATCCATTGCGATAAACGCATCCAAATAATAGAAATCGTGTCTTAGGTTGATACTTTGGATTGTGCTAAACGACTGAACTCAGTATAAGGTGCTGCATTTGATTTGCCAGAGGAAGCATAATACACAACGTAGGATTTCTCACCTTCCATAGTATTTGGTGTTGTATAATAAATGAACTACAGGATAAAGCGTATATAATGAGGTCAAGATGCAGCCTCGAAGGTAATCATCCATGCAGGGAGGTTAAGGGGGGGAAACGGAAGAAATCAAACAAGAGACCAACTCCTTAAGCGGAAATTAGCACATGATCAGGTTGATTTCAGGAACATTAATAAGAAACTGCATGAATTTAAGCAATGGCTAAAGAAATGTAATAGGAAATTCTTAAATGCGGTAAGGACACAATTGGAGGAATCTGAAGAAGCGAGTGTATAATATTCAGCGAAGCAAGCATTTAGTCTCCGACAAATTTACCGGCACATACAGATTACGAGTTGAACTTGGGGAGAAGAGTGAAAAAAGAACTCACGAGGATTTTATCTCGAAAGCGTACGGCAAGAATAAAATCAGATGCGGAGCAATGGTGAAGGAGCTGCAGGACAGCCGTGGAAGAGGAAGAGATCCATGTGCCTCGAGGAGGGCGGCGGCTTCGGGCATTAAGAAGGAGAGGACGGAGGTTGGTGTCGGTGTCGGTGTCGTTGGATGTAGATGTGGTGGTTGGATAGCAAACGAAGCGAGAAAATTGAACTTCCCATTGGTCTCTAATGGCAGCAAATGGCATCTCCGCTTCCTCTTTGCTCTGTTCCCCGCCTTCAAATCCCGCCATTCTTTTCCCTCCCAACAATCCCTCTCCTGCTTTAGAAAATCGCCAATCATATTTATAGTCGCGCTAAATTACAAATTTATTCTTTTAATTTTTGAAATTAGAGACTTCCAAACATTTTAAAATTCATTCAAATTTAGAGTATGATTAAACCTAAAAAAAAGCATTAATTTTATTATTATTAATTATGACACATTTCAGAACTAAATATTTATGAATTATCTCTTCCCTTCCCTTGGATTGTTATTGATGACTATGACGCAAATAACTTGGCCGGATCGCTCCCCTGCCTCTTCATTTTCTCCCTCCTATATGAAGCCCAAAGCTGGCATTCAGGTGGAGGATCCTGTGGTTCATGAGAGAAACGGGTTCAAGCATGGTCGAGATGGGGTTCGACCCACTTCAGAAAAGGCTCTGCTCAATTCTTTTATCAACCACATCACGTAGCATCTGATAAGATATATCAAATCAAGTTGGGACCCATATTGTGCGGCAGACAAACAAAGCAACCAAACCAATCAAAAGTTGAATTGTTACACAGCTCATACATACAGATTATGAGTAAGCAGCTGACTGGCATGCTTCATCATTATCCAATGAAAAACATATGGAAAAACACTTCGTAATCTACGTTATTATATAGTTTTAAAATCATTGATGAGCCTCGATTTCATCCCCCACACCCTTGTGCCTAGGTGGCCGCCCATTATAAAAAAAAAGAAAAAAAAGATCAAATTGAAGCAGAACGCCAATACGACTTTCTTTACAACCATGCTCAATTTGGGGCATCAGTATTGTTCATGAGTAGTAGTCTCACACCAACAATGCTCAAGAGTTGTCTTCCATACTTGGGGTCACCCGATTGTCTGGACAATAATGACACAAAAAGCAAAGAATTGGAAGGGCAAGACAAGATGAATAGCCCTTCACTGGAGTGCGCGTTAGAATTGAAACAGATTTTGGTGAGAGTGGTCCATGCGGGAGGCAAAGTGGAGCATTATCCCAATGCAGTTATCGCCGCTAGGGTGCTGGAAAAGCTGCCGGCGGGGAAGTGGCTGGCACGGCCTGAAGTTTTCAGGCAGCCACACGAGTCAATCATAAGGGCGGAAGAATATCTAGTGCCAGGCAACAAATACTATGTAGTTCCTTTGTCGACCATAAAAAAACTGAAGAGAAAGCACAACAAGATGAGCGGGGGGACGCAAGAAGAGATGAGTTCCGATGTGTCGGCGGTGGTGGAAGCTAGAGATTACGAGAGTAGAGAATCAGAATGCATGGATGACTCGTTTTCTTCTGCAAGAGATTTGTACGTAAGGAAGGTGAAGAAGTGGACATCCACGTCAAATGGGCAGGCACGTGGATCAAGCAGAAGGGGTGGGCGGATGTTGGTACCACACGCCAAGCCAAAACCCTGCTCTGGATACACATGGGAGCCTGGCCTTACTTCCATACAAGAGCTCTCTCCCTGACACCTCTTCCCCTTCCCCTTCCCCTTCCAGCAAATCTCGCGCAATAATGAATAAGCTTTTAAACCAATTTTCTTTCCCTTTAATCTCTTCTTAACAATCTCTCCCTCTTGATCTAATCTATTTTAGACCTCCAAAATGATATCACATAACATTGCTTCCTCTACGTGATCTTGCATGCATTAAAAATTAGCCTCATTATTTTCAAAAATCTAATTTGCGGGAAAGTCATATTAATTGCTTATTTATAAAATGGCCCAGTTATATGCATACACGATGGAACGTAAAGTCATTTAATTCATAGTTACACCTTATGCATAAAATATATACAGTATTAATATTGTGATAAAAGAAAACGTAGGAAAATACTTTAATTCCCATTTATGTGTGATGGGGTATTAATATCGCCAACCTCTATAATTCAAATAATTGTTTGCTTTGTGAGGATGAAAAAGAAAAAAGGAGTGCATTATTGAGTTAAAGGGACAATACTTTGCAACTGTGAGGAAGTTGACAACTTTAATTGTATTTATAATGTATTGGGACCAACTATGGATATTATTCTACTAAAACTATATACCCAATATTGTAGTATTCAATTTTCACACCAATTTCTAATACAAAATTCAACCTTAAAATCTGTTACTGCACTTAACCTATAATAGAGAGAAGTATGAGTGTAATAAATTAAGACTTAGAAGGGTCATCCAAAAAGGGTTTGAAAAACCTAATTTGAAATAATTAGCAGGATCAACTAAATTTTGTATTTCTTAATTTGTTGTTTTTAGATTGGGAAGAGGGCATTAGCAAAAGTAAGCCGTAGAAGTTGAATACACAAATATTAATTTAATTTAATACGCACACTTTCCTGGAAACTACAAGGGAGGCAAAAGGGAGTGAGAAATGAATGGAGGCAGATAGGAGAATGGGAGTTACAAAGTAAGAAAAAGGAAAAAATGAGGTGGTGCAGAGTAACATAAATTGGAGCTTACTAACCTTTAATGTCCATTCAATATACTAAAATGGAGGAGAGAGAAGAATTTAATAGCGAATACATGCATGGGGGTTCAAACAATGGGACACTGCCACGTGTAACCCCATTTACATTTCCCTACATGTAATTTGTATTCAAGTACCCACCTGTCGCACAAATACACAAGTGAGTAAATAATAATATTTTTAAAAAGCATTCATGCACGGATTGCATAATTTTTACGGTGGATGCGCAAAGGCATTATAGTGTACTTTATTTGGTTACAGTGCAGCAGAAACCTAATTTTCCTTTACATTGGGCCGACCGACCCCTCTCGGGAGACAACCCTTAAACGCCCACTTTCTCCATTACCCTTTTTCTTGGATTATAATGAATACTATAATACATTATAAAAACGTCAAAAGGCTACACGCCCACAAAACTATATTGTAATTATAATACATCAATTGCATTATGGTGTCTAGGAATAATTATTGTTTTTTCTTTCTTCCTGTTAATTCTTTTTATTAACTGTCATTTATGAGGTTTGAAAAATGGTAAATGTTGGCTTATTATTTCAAATTAGCTCAAAACAGAAGAAAAATATTAAAATATATATTTGTAGTGTATAATACTGGGTTTTTAAAGAGCGTAGGAAAATACTTTATTGCCCATTTATGCGCAATGGGGCATGGATATTGCGAAGCTCTATAATTCCAATAATTGTTTGCTTTGTTCGGGTGAAGAAAGGAGTGCATTATTGAATTGAAAACGAAATAATTTGCAAGTGTGAGGAAGTTGATAGTTTGAATTGTATTTATAATGTATTGGCTGTGTTTATAGTATTATGTTATTCGATTCACGCCTTAAAATTTAAAAAACAATAAATGTTTTGTTGCAATTTAACGTATAATTGAGTGCAATAAATTATGAATTACATGGAAAATGAAAACTAATAATAATAATAATAAAAGCATTAAATGGAATGAAAGAGATGAATTGATGAGAAGGAAGAAGGGTTCATAAATATAATAAATATTCATTTATTGATTTATTTATTCCCTCTGTTGTAATTTGTCCCCCTTAAGACTCTTTTAATTTGCCGTCTCCTTCCTTCTCTGCCCTTCAATTCTCCCATCTCTTTTCTTTCTCGCTATTATATGTCTATACAATACCATTTTTAAATGAATTAAAAATCTTTTTAATGCACGTTAAAATAACAAATTTGTTTAGTTGCCTCAAATTTCTAATTTTGGTTGTACGCCATGCATGAATTTTAAAATCAACAAATTCCCTTCCCGGACCCACACGTCTCTCCCCCGCTCCTACTATAAATAAACCCCCAACACGCCCACACCAAACACGACATACCATCTGGAACACTTGTTCAGGCGCATAAACGGGTTGGCCATGTCCCTCCACTCTCAACCCATATAACAATCTCTTCCACCACTACCAAATGAAGTGCAACGCCACCGCTACTACCGCCGCCACTACCGCCACCACCACCGCCGCCGCCAACATTCTCAAGCGAACTCTCCGAGACCACAACTCCACTGGCACAATGAGATACCGCGGAGTTCGGCGCAGGCCATGGGGCCGTTACGCCGCCGAGATTCGAGACCCTCAGTCCAAAGAAAGAAGATGGCTGGGGACGTTCGACACTGCTGAGGAAGCCGCACGTGCCTACGACTGCGCCGCACGCTCCATGCGTGGCCTGAAGGCTCGCACCAATTTCGTTTACCCTTCTTCGCCGCCGCCGCCTCACTCCCTCTCCGATTATCCAATCCCTCACTTCAATTTACCTAAACAATCCCACCCCTCTCTGTCCCGTCACCTGGGTGTGAACTCCTCCAATTGGCCCATTTTTTGCACTCCCAATCGTGGCTCCGACTTTGTGTGGTCCGGTTCACACAAGATTAACACCGCTTCTCCCACTCTGGACATGCTTCTCCTTGGCGATTTCCTCAACTTCCCTTCTTCCAATTCTAGCCCCAACCCAGCTTCCATCAATAATACCGCTCCAGTAATTTCCAAGTCCTTGGGTGACCCCCTTCACCTAAACTACTCCAGCTCCGAGTTTCTGCCCAAGGAGGACTCCCCGGATTCGGGGTTGTTAGAGGAGATAATTCACGGCTTCTTCCCCAAATCCCATTCCAATTCTTCCACTCCCAGCGCTAATTTCAACTCCGACTTGCCCTTCGATGCCTTCAAAAATGACAATAACTCCGCTAACAATCTGGATCATTTGGATAACTTGGATTACCCGGATTCTATTCACCACATCCTGGACAACTTCAACGCCGCCTTTAATCCACCACCTCAGCTTGGGCTGCCTCATGGGCATCCTCAGAATTTGATTCTGGACGATATTTTCCAGTGCCCGGAACTCTTAAATCTATCTGCCCCAGAACTCGAAAACGCTTGACCTCATCACAACATGAAACCTTAACGTCGTTGGCAGCTTTTCCACATTAATATTAATATTATTATTATTTTTTCTTTCTTACCTAGCTTCGTCTCATTCCTGTAATGCTGCCTATAATTTGTTTTCATCGGTAGAAAAATGAATAAACTAATTTCCTGCAATTACGTCGTCTTTTCTATCGATGATCTGTACATAATTAATTAGAGTCTAATCCAGAGAAATTCGTATGATATTTAGATATATTCTCATTTTCCAGAAAATAAAGAAAAAGTTATTTTTTGCATGGCATGCATGAATGGCGAATAATAAAGTGGCGTGCGTGGGGAACATGGTATATTTCAACATAATCATTATTACTACATTTAATTAAGTTGGACTAATTAGGAGTAATTGAACCTTAATATTATTAATGAGAGAAGGCGAAGGAAAAATAATAGTGGGGGGGGGGAGTGGTTGGTAGGAAGGCGTTGCATTGATGGGGGGAAATAATAAAAGGGTGGGGAAGGAGAGTACAAGAAAAACTAATATGAAGCGTATGAAGTATAACGCTTCATTTAAGACTAGATTTGGATGTGAACGTGCATCAATTTTGTTGTTGCATTTATGCCTGCAAAGCTTTCATTTAAATTCCCCCTCTTTTATAATAATGAAATGAAGCCATGTTTTAGTCTCACAGCTGGGAAGCTTAAAGGTACCAAAACAAACAATAATCTCACATAAGAACCAAGTCCTTCAAATCAGAACTGAAAGGCTGCATATGCCATCACTTCCTTACAATTCACATCTCCCATCAGCTACACCAAACTTTCAAATTCCACAACCCTTTCAGAATTGAATTCTATGTAATAGTTGTTGCAAAATGAATTGTACAAATAAAAAATTGATCCAAGTAATGACTCAACAACTTGCCTCTCTCATATCAGTGAACTTAAATTCTGAGCTACACTATGTGTTGTATCGTACAACTCTAATGGCTATCGGCTTTGTTCTCTAATGGATTACTTGAGGTGAAGGGATGATCCCATCCTCAACATCACTCAAGTATGCATTCTCCGCAGTTACCCACCGACTCTGAAGCATTGTCCATTCTCTTCTACACCGTTCACTCACCTATCAAAATTCCCATAACATATCACTACATGCATACAATTGTAAACAACAGTGAAGATGATGATGAGGAGATTTTGTTGGTTGACATAAACAAATTCACATACCCCTACCCATGCTGCCTTTCCATTTTTTGATTCTCCCTAGCGGAACAGTAAGATGAGGAGGTAGTTAGCAACTAAATCTTCTACTCTGCAAACTCAACTGTTAGCAACCAATTATTTTCCTTTACCTGGCTTCCAAGCGAAGGCAGCCCTTGGTGAACAATCCACTGGGCATCTATAACCCCAATTTTTTCATGTGCAGGCTGTTTGTAAAGAAATCAAGTTTAGTGACGCTATTCGAAGCAAAGAAGAAGACGAGACGAAGTTAGGCTACTCACATCCACGCATCTTCTAAGGAGGAAATCAAGACCCCATCCATGGACTAGATCATTCTAAACCAAAAACCAAAATACATCAGTGGAAGAAGATGAGGAACACCATTGGGAGCATTTGAAAAGAGGGCAGAAACCAGCTGAGACCTGTAACATATACCAAACACAACGCCATGCCTCACGGGAAAAAACTGGAGCCATGATCTCAACAAAACTGCATTGTAAATGTGGTATATAAGAAAAGAAACCTACAACTTCTGGAATCAGATCATTCAAAATAGTAGCATATTTTACCTAGAACAGGGAGGCAAATGAGGGTCAATGCACCATCCTGGTCTTTCGTCAGTCTCTCTGAACCAAATTCAATATAATTAATATAATTATTCTGAACGGATGGAAAAAAGCTCAATCTCAAACTCCTATTACTCTTACTTGTGAACTTCGCTTCCATCTCTTCTCCTTGTCATTCGCCACGTTAAACCTTTACTTGGTTGCAGACCAGGCTGTGAAATTTCTAATCCATACTTCCTTACTAGCTTTATATATCTAAATTCAATCATTTAGTGTTAGCTAATGCACTCTTACGCATCAAAATATAATCAATCCAAAGCGTGGCAAACTCACTCTTCCGCATCGAAATGATCCAATCCAAGGTCTTCATCCCAAATAAAAATGTAGTCAAATGGTGCAACAATGTCAGGATGCAAAAATCGTTTGGCATACCACCTTGGCAGAATTTCAGAGAACTAAATTAAAACACAATATACATCATCCAGAATATGAACTAAGTTCCCTAACAAAAACCAGCATAAAAAAGAATTGGCAATCCTTCCTTACCACTTGGCCTGCTTACGAGCACTAACATGAATGGCTCGCTTAGACCATTCAAATTCATCCCATTCTGATGTTCGTCCATCATAATGAAAGAGAAGGATAACAAATTGATCTGAAAACTGTTGAGAAGCATAATTAATCTCACAAATATATACACACACACATACACAAACACTCATATACAGACCTTTCTGACTGCTCTGTCAATATTGTATCTTTGATTGTAACCCACGGTAAAAGCTACAAGGTACTGCGGCTTGGTGATCAGGTCCTGCAAATGTCATTTTGATCAGTCTTTTTAACTTTAAAATACTATGCTACATAGTATCTTAAAACAACCCCATTACTTGATCCGAATTCCTAATGATAGCAAAGGTATAGGACATTAGCATTAAACAGCTATTATTAGCAAATTTAAGGTCACCTAAACTTCATCTTCATAATTCGGTAGTATACACACCTCACTAGGATTGCCCCACAGCCTACGTGCATACAAATCTGATTCAGAAGAGACAATTTTTGGAGGTAAACTTTCTGCACCTCGGGGATTTGACGGGGCCCAAATCTGCAAACAAAATTGAAATGATATGCATTTGAATAATTTCACTCAAGCACCACATGTTAGTCTCATCGGTGTCCATATCTTCGTTAAAATTCTTTCAGAAAAGGACAATACTAGATTTACAAAATGCATCATGTAATATTTTATTCAAAAGCCATGTCAAGTGATGGAGATTTTGTTAAGAGTTACGGAATGACCTTTGATGTTCCATTCAAGATCCGTGTTTGGTTTGAGTTGCTATGACTATTCTTCACACGGAGCCGACCATCAAGAAATAACTCCCTGGAGCGGTCTGAGCTTCTTGATCTTCCATTAAGATATGCGAGACCAAGAGTCGGAAAAATATTGGATGGAAGATTTAGCTGCCAAATTAACAACTCATATAATTGCATCCACCAAAAAGAAAGAAAGAAAGAAAGAAAGAAACAGGGCACTGCTAGAACGTAGGCATAAGGGGTGAAAAACAGTAGTAAAAGCATTTATTCCTAAAGAGGGGGAAGGCAAGTGGTGATACTTTAGTTAATGAAAGCACGGGAAATGACAATCCAATGGAGCAGCCAACTACTACACCCACAAATGCCGCAACAATAAGCTTCATGGTCATGGCCTCGTTGGGTACTCTACTGACGGGACTACAACCAAAAAGGGGCAAATTCCATTAATAAGCTTCATACTCGATAAACAATCTCTAACAAGAAAAGATAGGATTATAGACCTTCGCATCGGATTGCCCATATTAGCATCCAAACCTCAATCCTGGATTTAGAGTATAGCAGGCCCAAATTCACATCAGACTCTATCTGCAAAACTGACGAACAACTTCAATCGGTCTCCAATTGTTGAAACCGCCATTTGCTTCCGACCAGAAAAGTCAACCCCCAAAACGAGGGAAATACAGAAATAATGAGTAAATAATGTTGCTAAAGAATTGGAACTTCAAAACTAAAGATTCCCACTGGTTCAGCTAAGCGAAGACTTCAAAATTTAGGGAAAAGTAGGAAACGAAGCATAGAGAGACAATGAAGGAGCTGAAAGGGAAAAGAGAAGAAAAAGAAGAGATGGAGGAGAGAAGTAAGTGAGAAGGTTAGACTAACCGAGAGTAAGAAGGCAGACGAAGGGAGCAAGATCTGGAAGAACAAAGAAGTGGATCACGTTCAATCTTGAAAGCTCGCAGATGCTGTTGGCTTCTCAGTTTCAACCACGGCCCTTCTTCGAAACCCCAATGTGTAGAGTCAACCAGGTCTTCGCACCGTAACTGCTTAACTGGATTCATACATTTTTCATAAATTTATGATTAATTGACTCCTAATTAATTACAAACTTTTAAATTCTTTTTTTTTTTTTTTTTTAACTTTCTTAAAAAGTTAATAATAAATTTAGCCCATCATATCATTTTTAACTGTCACGAGAATAGGCCAAAAAAAAAGTAAAATTGCTAGTAATTTATTTTTTTTTATAAAAAAAAGCATATAATTAAAATCTAAATCATATCAACTTTTTTTTTTTTTTTTTAACTTTCTTAAAAAGTTAATAATAAATTTAGCCCATCATATCATTTTTAACTGTCACGAGAATAGGCCAAAAAAAAAGTAAAATTGCTAGTAATTTATTTTTTTTTATAAAAAAAAGCATATAATTAAAATCTAAATCATATCAACTTTTTTTTTTTTTTTTTAACTTTCTTAAAAAGTTAATAATAAATTTAGCCCATCATATCATTTTTAACTGTCACGAGAATAGGCCAAAAAAAAAGTAAAATTGCTAGTAATTTATTTTTTTTTATAAAAAAAAGCATATAATTAAAATCTAAATCATATCAACTTTTTTTTTTTTTTTTTAACTTTCTTAAAAAGTTAATAATAAATTTAGCCCATCATATCATTTTTAACTGTCACGAGAATAGGCCAAAAAAAAAGTAAAATTGCTAGTAATTTATTTTTTTTTATAAAAAAAAGCATATAATTAAAATCTAAATCATATCAACTTTTTTTTTTTTTTTTTAACTTTCTTAAAAAGTTAATAATAAATTTAGCCCATCATATCATTTTTAACTGTCACGAGAATAGGCCAAAAAAAAAGTAAAATTGCTAGTAATTTATTTTTTTTTATAAAAAAAAGCATATAATTAAAATCTAAATCATATCAACTTTTTTTTTTTTTTTTCAAAAAAGGAAATTGAGCGATTAAATTGGAAAGGAGAAAAAGTATTTGCCTTCAACACTCGTCCCAACGGGCAACGCGTGAATGAAATGTGTGCGCGCGCGTGTTACAGTATTTAATCTGTTGGCCTCACATTCTTCTTCATAGCCGTTGGAGTAATCCTCTTTCGAAACCAGTCGGGCAAGAAGATGAGGGACCAAACCTCTGGCTTGCGATTTAACGACTCCTCTTGTTGCTTGAAGCGGAAAAGACCTCCCAAGATTGAGATCCCTAACGTCTTACGAGAGATTCAAGCCGGGAAGCTTGAAGGCACCACTCCCCGTACCGATTCCCTCTCCTCTGCTGGTAATGGCTAACTTCAAATACTCTGTTCACACCTAAGCTTTTTCATTTTTTTCTTCTTTTTCTTTGTGTGGAGAATTAGAATATTGCCGTCTGAGTTATGAGCTAAACTGTTGTTTGCAGACTTCGCGGATCATGTGGGGGTTTTCTCCGTCAAGGGCAAGAAGAGGTTCATGGAAGACACTCACAGGATCATTTCTTGCATGAAAGGCCACTTCAATGATGTAATGGACCTTTCATTTCTCTTCAAATTCTAACACCTTAATTTACTTCTGTCATGAATCGTCTTTTATTTTTGTAGGCCTTTTTTGGCGTTTATGATGGCCATGGAGGCAGGAAGGCTGCCAAATTTGTTGCATTAAATTTGCACAAGAACATACTTGAAGTGGTGGCCAATTGCACGGAATCTGCACAGAAGGTGGAAGCAATTAAAGCTGCTTTCTTGAAAACGGACGGGGACTTCTTGAATCTGGTAATTTGCAAATGGAGCTACATTTTCTCCTCGCGTTGCAATTTCTTGTCTATCTAGAACTACTGTCTTATATAAAAAAATTCCTTAATTTCTAGGGTTTAGGCAGTGGTGTCTGCTGTGTCACAGCTCTGATACAAGGAGAAGAACTTGTTGTTTCCAATTTGGGAGATTGTAGGGCTGTTCTTTCTAGAGGAGGAGTCGCTGAAGCAGTCACAAAAGACCATAGAGTTGAACAGGAGGATGAAAGGAAACGAATAGAGGACAAGGTACATGCAATATAGTGTATAAAAGGTTTCATAATGAACTTGATTATCATGGGTACATATGATGGTGATGGTAGAGGACTCTAAATTGTGATGTAGGGTGGATACGTTGAGATTCACAGGGGGGCATGGAGAGTTCATGGAGTTCTTTCTGTTTCTAGAAGCATTGGGGATGCTCATTTGAAGGACTGGGTACTGGCCGAGCCTGATTCAAAGGTCCTACTTCTTAGTGAAGACATGGAATTTCTTGTTCTAGCCACTGATGGATTATGGGAAAAGGTATGGATGAGTTTCCTTCATTTTCTGAACATCCTCCGAAAAGAAAATATATACACTCGTATACATATGCATAGGATTACTTTTTTAAATATTGCGTTCTTACAGAAGATTGGAAAATACATTAATTTGGAATAAAATTTTGAAATTTGTGATTGTTCTGAATGAAGTTCTTCTTAAAAGATGATTCATTAAATGAAGTACGAAATCTTTTCCAGTGCTGAGTTTAAGAGAGAATCAATTTGAAAAAAACCAAACAAGTTGAAATCAGCTCTTCAAAAGATGATTTGAAAGAATCCTATATAAAAGAAAACCAAAGAAGTTGAATTATCTCTTCAATAGTTCATATCCGATATGTTGTAGTCAAATCATCTTTTGACAAGACCTGTATTAGGAAGTAGTTTTGAAACTGTATTGTTTGCAAAATAACTTTTTAATAGAAACTATTAAAGCAATGTATATGTACTCACATATATACGCATCTGTACTTGGTCCCCTTATCTTTCAGTGATATTCAGCTAAATGTATCACGTGAGAGTACTCTGTGGACCATATGTTAAAGTAGTCGAGTAGGTTGAGTTATTAAGGAAGCATAGCATAATGAACTCCTGACCTGAGATGATAATGAGATACTAAATTCGGAGAGCAGCTGATTGATCTTCACAAGTTAACTTACCAGCAGTAAAACCTGCGTCCTTGGGACATTAACAGGGAATAAACTTGAACATAAAGATGAAATAGATGCGAGTCTTGAGTAATCTGTCAAGTTAGTAATCTTTCAAGTTGAATCACTTCATTTCTACATGGGGAGTTGTTCAGTAATAGGTTAACCTGCTCAAAAAGGAAACTGATTTTTGAATATCAAATCAATCAGAGGACAGATGATTTTTGCTGCTTTGGTAATTGACATAAACTTTGACGTTGACATAATTTTCATAGGTTGGGAACCAAGAGACTGTTGATGTTGTGACAGATGGTTTGTGTTGTTTTGGCAATTGATATTAACTTTGAAGTGGTCAAAATTTTCATAGGTTGGGAACCAAGAGACCGTCGATGTCGTGACACGACTGAGGTTGATGGATAGTTTTGGGCTACCAAAATGTTCCTTGAGAAGCACTAGCCATGCCCATTGCTCTGGGAACCCAAGTCCATCAAAACTGCGGAGAGTTTCTTTGGTCACGCAACCGAAAGGAGGGGGGATGGACCAATCTCCAATCTGTGACAAGGCAATCGATAGCTCTGAAGAAGCTGAATATGACTATTCTTGTGAAATTGAAAGTCCTAGAACAAAATCAAGGAGAATATCATTGGTCAGACATAAAAAGATGAAGACAGAATCTTCACCTAAGGAGAATAATGATAGCTATAGGAAGAGACCCACTTCCAGTAGACTTGTGGCTGCTTGTAAGGAACTTGTAGATCTAGCTCTAAGTAGAGGTAGCCTGGATGACATTACCGTAATAATTGTCGACTTAAGCCACTTTAGGTGCGAGAGTCGGTCTGAGAATGTTCGTAAGTTTGTTTGATCTGGCGTTAGCAAAGGATAATAGATAACCCATTGCATTGATTGATAGCCAGAAAAACTTGTACGAAAAGCAGATCTGTGTATTCCATTTCAGTTATCCCAAGTATGGAACCGGGTAGATTCTGATTTTTTCTACTATCAAGTAAATGTCCCCCCTTGTTTTGTTCTACGCCCTCTTAGGTTCCCAAGACCCTTTTGTTTATATATATTTTTTCAATCTTGAGCCATTTTGAAAATTGTTGGATGATGATGGTGCCAACATAATAATTTGAACTTGGTTATTGTCACACACAATGATTCTCAAGGCATTCGGATATAGGGAAGTTGAAGCTGCTGGTATTTTTTTCGGTTTGTCTGTGTATGCTTCATGTTCAGCTTCAGACAAGTGGTGTTATGCTTCATTGTTTAATACCTTCAAAGTAATCCTAGTTGTTGTTACTCATAAAGTGAATACTGACGCTGGACCATTTCCTTTGCCACCTAAACTACAGTGATCTTTATATATCTCCACATTATGTATATTTCAGATTCCTTGCCAAGTCACTTTTCCCAACAGTTCCACTGCAAAGTGGAGGAGAAACCCAGGTGAAAAATACAAATCTCGAACACATTAAATTATTAGATAAACACTGCCCACATAGTAAACCTAAATGATTTTCAAATTTTAATGAAGTTCCTTTCTTTTTTACCTCACTCACTCACTCACTCACATGCTTGAGGGATTTTCTGTTGCCCTCCCTTTTTTGAGGGATTTTCACATTGGATGAAATGGGATTTGTCTTGTTTTTACCGTGCATGACAAAAGTTCTGATTTATGGAGATGGGAGGCGTTAATGACCATTATTGAGGCCAAATCAGTTGTACAGCAGAATAAATAGTTTTATTTCTGTAGTCTTTCTTTTCCTTTCCACATGGAAATGCTCAACACAGCTTACAGAAGGTATTTTTCCATTATAAAATGCGTCCAGTTCCTTCTTCCTCGTCCCTACCTTTCCACATTCTGAGCTGCCAGTTCAGATAATGGGTTCTTTCCGCTTGCTAATCACAAACTGCCAAGAACTTCCCTGTCTCCATATTCATGAAGTAGATCTCTGAGATGGTGGCAATGAATATGTTAGTTCTGATCCTCTCTCTCCCTCTGCCTTCTTCTCTCTGCTTTCTACTGTGATCATCTTTAGCTAGTTTAGACAAACTCCATTTTCAACTTCCAAGCACAATCAGCCAGCTTTCTTGGATTCGTACCAAGCCATGCATGACTCCATCGGAATTCCTGCTTGCTTCTCATTTGGGGAGAGGCCAAGTAATGATCCAGCTTCAGTAATCAGGTCAGGTCAGAGTGTGTTTATGTCAGTATATCAAACAAAGATCGTTGGTCAGTGTCGTCTCATCACAGTCACTTGGTGTAAGAATCTGTTACTTCATGGTCTTTCCATCTGTGTTCAAGGACCAGAAGGAAGCCAGCAATATCAGTGTAAGGTTGAGATGAAGCCATGGTACTTCTGGAGAAAACAAGGTTCTAAGCACTTTGAAGTCGATGGTCGAGCTGTGGATGTATTCTGGGACCTCAAGAGTGCAAAATTCAATGGAGAGACAGAGCCACAGTCGGATTACTACGTGGCCGTTGTGTGTGAAGAAGAAGTTGTTTTACTTATTGGGGATCTCAAGAAAGATGCCTTCAGAAAGACAGGTTGTCGGCCAGCTTTGATTGAACCCACTCTAGTTTCAAAGAAGGAACATGTATTTGGGAAGAAAATGTTCTCCACCAGAATCCAGTTCCATGAGAAAGGCAAGTTCCACACCATCTCAATTGAGTTCATCAACATCAATAATCCCAGTTTTTCTGATTCATTCGATCCAGAACTGGAGATGAGGATCGACGGGCAACCAGCAATCAAAATTAAGCACCTTCACTGGAAGTTCAGAGGCAATGAATCTGTAATAATCAGCAGAACAAGACTAGAAGTTTACTGGGATGTCCATGATTGGCTGTTTGGTTCAGGTTCCAGGTACGGGCTATTCATATTCAGGCCAATGTCATCATGGTCTGAATCTCCATCGTCATCACTTGCATCAACGACATCGCTACCTGCTCCATCCTCTTCTTTAATACCAACGGGAATGTCCATTAGAGAAGTGATTTCTACTTCTGGGGAGGATGAAAATGCAGCGGCAGGAGTGTCATCCAAATTCTGCTTATTTCTGTATGCTTGGAAGATGGAATGAAGAATGGTTAATGGAAATGGCAAGATTTGGTGAAAACAAAAACTGGGTTCTGCAACTTCTTACAGATTGAGATTGAGGATTGATGAATTAGATTTAGTTCCCAATTCCCCAGAAAGAATACAAGAGAGAGAGAAAAAAACAATATTTTAGCAGACTGATGAGCTTAAAATGGACCCATGTGGAAAGAGAAAGAAGAGGGATTGAATTATATAAAAGGACAGGATTAGACATGCCAGATAGGAAATCATCTTCATGCTCAATCATCATACCTATCTTCACTCCATCATAATCTCACAGTGAGGGGTCTGTTCTCTCTCTCTCTCTCTCTCTCTCTGTTTATTTTGTGCTTGCTGTAAGTATAACTATAAGCTTGAATTGAATTGAATTGCAATGTCTACGTCTGCCATATGAATAGATATATATATCTCACCAAATTTCATACCATCTTCACACCTTTACTTTTCTCCTTTTCTATTGTTCTTTTATTTATTTTATGAAGCATGTAATGACAAAACACAAAAGAAAAGGTTGTGGGAAGAAAGATTTAGAGACGGACAATTCTCTGTAATGAGTGCTTAGTTAAATGCCTGGCTGGATGACTCTCACTTCTTTATGAAAAGCTTCTTTAGCTTAGCTAATGGCTTTCGTTGAGAACACTTCTTTTTTTGTTCAACTGTCTAATTTTTGTTACATCTAATGTCTTGTTAAGACTTGGTTCTTAGTACAATAAATAAGAATCTCTTCAGGTAATTTGACTCCCCACTTTCTGTTCAACAATCATCCATATAACTAAATCTCCTAGATTCACCTATCAGTGAAGCTTACTGGTTGGTTGGACTGCTTGGTGGCATGGTCTTTTCTCAACCAAAATAAATAATTTGACACAAAAACTCGTACAAAAACAGGGAAAGGAACTGGGGCATGGGTAGTTGACTCATCTTTTTTATTGCTTTCTATCATTCGCCTAGAAAAATATGCTTTGTTATCTCAATTCTAAAATGACTTTTGATTTTGATTAGGCAACACTTTCTTCCTAAAAAGAAGATATTTAACATTAAACAAAAATAAAAGCTTTGAAAATTTGTTCCTACGGATCAGCATGAACAGCAGCAGTTTACAACATCTTTCTCGCAAGCAAATCAACTTAGATTGACATGTGGATGAGCAAAATGAACCAAATTAGCTGTATAACACAGAATGACTTGACTGTTACATGAGAGGAAAAAGAAAAAACTAGGGAATCCCAACTGTCTGGTTATAATTCGAGTCCTAACCATGATACAGGCTCCTCAATTTCAACAAAAATAAGAAATAGCAATTTTACATAGTTTGAAGAAGGGGGGGGTAACAAAAGTTTGGCACCACATCAGTAGTACTCTCTCACTCCAATTTCCAGAGCTCAAAATAAGAGAACCATCGTGAAAGGTGAGACCAATGTATTATTAGCTTCCAATACTCAAAAAGGTAGATCATCAAACCAATGGCGTCCACAATGTAGCTTACCATCTATCCCTCGACCTGGAATAACAACACAAATGCCATATTTCAGATTCAGAATAATAACTTGGAACAGAATGGAATAAACAAGCAAGAGCAAGATTTCAAAATATTCCCCCTTGATTTCCTGCAGCACCCATGAACCATAAAGAAAAAGTGATATTTCTCCCAGATGAAAAATAACAGCATTAGAACGTTTAAGAACCAAGAATCAACAAAGAGAAACAAAATGACAAACAAATCCAAACCTGTTCATGTCTCTGCTGCCCAAAAATCCTCCATCTCTGGCGCCTTGTATTGGTTTTCCATCCTCAGCAGATCTACTCCACACATCTGGAGTGCCACGTGATCGAGGCCGTTCCATAGACTCGAAACTTCTGGACTCATCAAAGGATCCTTGAGAAGATTGTCTTTCGGGAAAGACAGCAGCCCTACCTGCTCCAGAGCCAGGTCTCTCAGCTGCTTTCTTCCCGAAGCGAACCTTATCATCCAAATCAAGGACCAGCGCCTCCAGTTCACATTCTTTTTTATTTATTCTGTCACGCAGATTTTGTATCTCTACGGCAGATTCTTGCATCGATTCTTTCTTAGCATTCAGAGATAAGCCTTTCTCAAGTTCCTTTCTTAGAACATCAATTTCCTCTTTCAACATCTTTTCCTCTTCTGTTTCAGGCCTGTGGTAAAAGAGTAGACAGTTAAGAAAAGATCCATCCCAAAGGCTTGAAAATCAAGCAGTACAGAGCATGATAATAAATATTTGTTTTTAATTTTTTTCACCTAATTTAATTTAAGTGATACGTGATAGATTAGTAAAGCTTCACTTCGTCCTACAGGCTTATGAAGAGATGAGCATGTTAGACTAAGCCACCAAGGGCCACATATGAGTGCCTAAGATAGAAAGAGAATTCTCTCCAAGATCCCTGGTACAGAAAAGAAAAATAATACACTAGAAGAAAAACCTGCTGATATAATTTCATTCCGCAGTGGTTCAACATTCAGTTCCTGTATTCAAATTATAAGCATAAAAACATATGTTTCCTAAAATCTAATCATCAACATATAATTGTATAACATAAAAACTACTTTCTCGTGGTTGATTCTTTGCATCCAATTATTTGACAGCAGATGAGATCTACTGATGTGACCACTTTACAGCTTAGCATTTAAAGGTTTTGATTCCTTACAAGTTTTGCTAAAAAGAAGAAGCTAATGATCAAAATGTACACATTTCCCAGCAGTAAGGTCAGAAAACATTCTCATGATACATGTCATCCATGCCTAAACTATTCTGTTGTTACAAATTGAATTAATCATGGGAGTTGATGAGATCACCTGCATATAAATTAGCAGTGAAGAAGGATACTTGAGGCTTGTTGCAGCGAAGTATACTAGACGTAATTTGTAACAGACAAAAGCAAATGTGGTGAGACAATAATAACACAACATGGAAAGATACTTGAGGCTTGTCATGCATGCCTTTAAAAGAAATATTACTTTCCAATCAGGGAGAAAAAAAAAAGGCTGTGCAAATATACTATTTTGGTGACTTTGAATAAAAATCAAGTTTGGCGTTTATCACTAAATTTTTTTGGTGTAGCCTTTTCAAAACCTTAAATTTGTGCTGGGGATTTCCCAAGAGTTGTTTGGAGGCATTTTACAGCATATACATGAGACTTTCTTTGGACCCTTAGCTAGGATTCTTTTTGGAGGCATTTAATCTTCTGCACCAAGAAGATTAAATTTCTTCTTCGGGAACTTAATCACTCATGTTTCAATGCTTATGATAGATTACAAGAAAGGTGTCCTTGGTTCATCCTAAATCCAAATTGGCGCTGTGTAAAGAAGCAATTGAATCACAAAGACACATTTTAATCCACTGCCCTTTCTCCTCAAATATTTGAGGTCAATCTGTTTACTACCTTTGATTGGAGTGTTGTTCTCCCTTATTAAGTCTTTGACTGCATGAATTTACTTCTCTCAGACCATCCATTCAGACAGTCCAAGAAGATTTTGAGGCTTGAGATCAAAATAGCAGAATTTAGTCCATATGGAAAGAAAAAAAAAAATATAAGAATATTCCAAGTAAAAGATCAAAGCCAGACAGTTTTCTATTTCATGCTCACTTCATATTGACTTTTGTACTTAGGGTTTGATGCATGAAAATTTATGCCAACTGAGGGTTTTTGGTAATAAAGAAACAAAAGGATCTTTTAGGGGAGAGACTCTTTTCATTATGATCCTCAGGATGAAGCCAGACAGTTTTCTTCTATTTCATGCTCAACTGAGGGTTCTTGTAACCCTTTGGCTGGTTGGGGATATCATTATGTCCATTCTTGTATGTCCTCTTTCTTTTAATTAATGAACTTGTTTGTGGGCGTGTGTGCATATATCTCTAAATTTTAAAAATCGCATTTATTAAAAGAAAATTGGTGTGGCATCATGTAGAATTGTGCTTTAAGCTGTATTCACTTATTTGATGGTTTAGGAATAGAGGACCTCAGGTTTATGTCAAAATTCAAAACCAATATCAAAATTTAGAGGCAAATAGAAAAATTAGATTTTTAAGCAAAGTTAAAAAATCGAAGTATTAGGGCCAAAATAAACTGCATATGAGAGCTCGCTCAAGTGGCATATAGGATTGAAACCAAATTTCTAACTGAATACCTAAAACTCTAAACTAAGCCTAAAAGCGATCATAATAGAAAATCACCTTCTGTCATTTCTGCTATTGTTGTTTCCTGATGATAATCATTCACTAGGCAACAACTCCAGCAGCAAGGTAAACAAGCTGGATGGAACTGTATGACCATATATGATCACTCAAGTTCCAACTCTAAGATTATATATAGGTGATCTCCTAGCCCTTCATAATTTTGTTCCATAGGTCCTAATAATACTTTTTAACATAAATATAGATCATTAGCAAGTTTAGTGGAATAAATGGCTCCACTCAGCTAAGTACTAGGGCAGCTCGCTGTCAGAACCTTTGCAAAGTTTTAAATCAAGTTAAACCCAATCCTCAATAGAATTTCTCCAGCTAGATTCATACAGGAAGAATTTGCTTCCAAGAACCAAATAACAATCAGAAAACAAAGAAATTATCCCCTGCACCGAACTACAACGGAGAGAGATAGAGTTTAACAATGTTAAAAGTGAAATTAGGACCTGTCAACAGCACGACGCTCAAGTTGCAGATCTATCTTCCGCCAGTCCTTGCCACGTTCCTCCAGCAAAACCTCCCTAGGCTTGGCATCCCCAAATGGATTGACTTTTGGCCTCGGCTTCACCACATTTTCTACGCCCTGCAATCCTGGACCCTCTGAACGGCTCGATTGAGCACTCGAAGGTCTGCTAGAGTGAGCACTGGTTGGCCTACTGGTTCTTTTGGCCTCAATTTCTGTATCCAGCTTCTTCCAATCCAACCCCTTCTCAGCCAAAACTTCCTCTCTTGGCCTTGCTGCTCCAAAAGGACTTGGCTTGTTCGACCTTGTTGCTTCATTTGTAAGGAGATTAGCTTTGGGTCGATCCAATACTAACCGGGGTCGTTCTGTGTCACTATCACGTGAACTGCCTCTAGTCCAGCGATCATGCTCATTCACCTCACGGTCACGGTAACCAGAACCAAAAGTGGAGGATCTCGATGGAACAGGTTTTTTCGCACTGGCCCAGCTATCGACCTCGTCTGCCCTGGATGCAATTCCACCCATGCCACCGCCTAGCGACCCGTACCTATTCTGTCGCTCTGAAGCCAATGTGGGAGATTTCTTAGTCATTGCCCAATTATCCACCTCGTCAGCCCTTGAAGGTTGATCGAAATTGGAAGCCCTAGGAGGTGGATCCCTACGATCATCATCGAACCCACCAAACGATCGTCGACCACCACCCCAAGACCCATCGCCTTCGTCACGGTCCCGAAATCGACCAGCAGGCATACTGTGCCGATCATAAGTGGGAAATCCCCCACCAAGGCGGCCAGGACGCATTTCTTCACCAGAACGGTCTTTGGGACCAGTCGGAAGTCGAAGCATCTCCTCCGGCGTCAAGCCCTTGCTGTCTGTTTGCCTACTGCCGGCGCCCGGACCCGTCAAGGTCCCCATAGTGAATTCCGACAGCGTCATCTTCTTCTTCTTGGGCTTGGTGTTGACAGCTTCCTTAAGGCTAGGGAAATTCTTCGATTCTGCTTGGGAGGCGGCCGCAGCAGCTTGCGCCTCTCGTTCCTCAGCCTCAGCACGCTCGGCATCAGCAGCCCAGGCTCCAATTCCGCCCCACGGTTTTGACATTTCTCTCCCGTTGGTTTGGTTTAAGCTCGAGATCCACAAATCGCAAGAATTGAAAATAGAAGGAGAAGAGAGATCTAAACGAAGAATTAGAGTTTGGAGAATGAGCTAGGCTCCGTTAATGGAGCCGGAGCTCAAGAACATACGATGGAAAATATGAAAGGGAAACACGGCCGTTGTGAGAAGAGGGAGAAGGATTTTGTAGAATCTCTCTTTTTCCCAATCTTTTTTTCCGTCTTCTTTTTATGGCACGGAGGAGGACGGACTGTGAGTGGGAGCCGTCGAGATTATGGGTGTTGTTCCCACGCGCCGAGCACGAGAGTCATAAACGGCGCACTGACAGTAGCCACGTGGGCAATTACCCGGCGTTCATTCTCCTCTTGACTTCAACATGTTGGACGGTCAGGATGCCTTGTATCTTCCACTTTATTTATATCGATTGCCACCGTTCCTAATCCTAGTGTGTATCACTCATTTGGAATCTCTGACCATTTTTAATGTCCCGTTATTTTGGTTCTAAAACTTTGTAAGCAACCTTTTGTAGGAAGGATTTCTTTTCAAATAAATACTCTTATATTTATTTTACTTTAATATCCAAACCACTTTAAATATTAACCTTTTCTTTTTACCCCCCACAAAAATATACTTTAAATATTATTTTGAGTTTCATTGAAATACGTGGTCAATCTAGTCATATATTTTTATTAAAACTTAAAATTGGTTACATTGCTGATGTGTTTTTAGCTTTTCTGTTTCCAAAAACTACTCTCTATTGGTCATCAAGTACGTTACTGAAATGTAAGTTAAGTCTAACCAAAAAATAGCCTCTATTGGAGCCAACACCATCAACGATGATGAACAGTGCTACAGATCAAAGGCTTCATTCCTGGATACCAAAGCGTTCGTTCTCATTTGCATGCTCATCAACACATTTTGCCAAGTATTCACCCTAGATATCGCTTTTCCATGTAATCCAACATTCACAGCCTCCAAATCATCGCTCCTCATCTTCAAAACCTCACATGGCTTCGCGCCCTCCAACATCCAAATCAAACACGAACAGTATCCCTTCGCAATCTCCGAATCGCTGTCAGCTTTGAATCTCATTCGATCAAACTCGTCAATTCTTACATCCAACCATACTTGCGTCGCACACCCTCTCACTCTATTCTCTGGTAGTCGAATCGATTCACCCGAAGGATCAAGAATCGCTGCATACTGCAACAGTCGTTTCACTCGATCAATCGGCTTCAAGAGAGGCTTGAACTCCAAAACAAGTCGATGAAGCTTATCAACCACTAAATCAGACGTATAGACCGGAATTGCAAACGCATCGAGATCGCAATTAGAGTGTCGAAGATGAAACCTATCGGAGGAAGATATGGTGCGTCTTAGAGATTTGGATGCAAGAAATCTCTGATTTACCACATAACGAGAGCGCATTTTTTGAAGGTGGAGCTTGGAGGAACCTGAAAACTCAGCGGATCGAAAACCAAATGTAACTATAGGCATTGAAGCCATGTATAGATGAAAAGAAAAGGAAAAAGGAGGAAGAATCTTGAAAAAATTTAGAAAATGAGAGGAGACTCAAAACGTTGGCAACATTATTGGAGCGAGTAGAATGAAGCTCCTGGAATGCCGCCTCTACTCTCCGCTCTTCGCCTTAACCAGGTGTGTCGCTTCCAAAATTCAGCTTCTGGCTGCCTGTAAATGAAACGACCGAACTCCAGGAGTAGTTATAGGGCAGACCGAGGAGCGCAAGGCCTTCGGAGAAGAGATATTGGGCTGGTGGGCCCCGCTAGATATTAAGCCGATTCTGGGCCCATGAAGTGCATCGAATTGGGAACTGGAAAGCCCAAAAAGTGGGACTTTATTTCTATTCATTATTTTATAATTGCAATTTGCACTCAATAATTGAATTAAGGAAACAATAGGAACGTCAGCACTTACGAGGATTAAACCATTAGCTCCCTTCTGGAAGGCTCTTTAAATTACATCTTAAACATAAATTATTATAATCTTTCTAATAAATTTTAGCTTAGAACAGGTGCTTATATATTTGGTGGGGGGGGGGGGCTTTTTTAAGAGTACCAAGCTTACCACATACTCCAGAGCTTATTATTGGCTGCTTTTGCTATGCAGTTGGATCAGCTGCTACAATTTATGATAAACACTGCACAACCATGGCTTTCAACTGCTGCACCTATTGACCCTGACTTCACTCCAAACTCTCTTCCACTCCATTCCTCTTTGCATTTGCAGGAACTATGATCCAGTTTCTTGCCAGGAACAACTTCGCCCAGGTCCGAAATCTTTGCTGATATTACCGTCTTCACATCGTTCAGATTGAAGAAAGCAACATATATCTCACCTATATTACACATCCAAATCTTCTTAACAAATATGTCGACACAACAATGCTACATCTATATGAACAAAATCCATTTAGAATCTAACCTCCTCTTCCTGTTGCGATCCAAGAGCGAACTCCAGTCGGACTGCCTTTGGCTGCAGGAATGATGTTCATAGAATGATGATCATAATGCTAATATACAGTTGAAGATTCCATTAGCTCTCGGATTCATACCTTGGCTAGTCTTCACAATTGCACAATGCCCGGAATGATGGTTTCCCAATGTCCCATTACTGTATAAATCCCACTTCTGCTATAATCAGAGGGAACATTCCAGGAACAAAATAAGATAACTACAATGCTCATTTATGCATATTAATTCTCTTAAATGGAAAGGGATAAAAAAAAACATTCAACAATTAAAACCCAACAAACCTGGTTCTCATGTCTACTGCACGGAAAAAATGACCCCCTCATGAACTCTTCAGAACTACGCTTTCTTTTCGAAGTAGCATCCAGGCAAACGTCCACCGCGCTAGTACGCGATGATAGAAGTTCCACTTGATCATGGCGAGTAGTTGCCTCTTTATCTCTGCAGCAGAACATAGTTTTCTGACAATGCTATACACTCATAAGAAAATCAAAAGTGGTGCATCAAACCAATTACATTGCAACTCGAGATCCTCTTTTATATAGACATAATGGGGTTTGATATTCATGCTCTGGATTGGCCTTCCAGCATATTTTTTCCACACCTCGATCGAGAGTTTTAGTAATCCAACCAACAGCGTTCGAATCCGCACATTTGGTGAGACTCAATATAGGTGAAACTGATGGCTTCAAATATCTGAAATGCCATTTCATAATCTGCTCTCTACATTTTGATACCTTTGTTGTTGCAGCAATTTTAAGAAACTGTGAAGGCAACAAAAATAAACAGTAAAAATGTCAATATCCAGAAAGTCTCCCAACTTCCATATTATAAGAACAGAAAAAGCTGAACTTGCCTCCATATTATTTGTGCTAAAGGAGTTAATCTCCAGAAGCGTAGGATTCGTGATGATACTATAGGTCATATCGTCGATATTCCGCAAATCTCCTCCATACATAATTGGAGATTTGGACATACACCATAAAGTCATCTGAAAAATTAAGTTGAATAACATTTCTGTGTCAAATGAAAATTATTAAGATAATAATACATACTCTCTCCTTTTATTGAATACAAATGTACCTGAGTTCTTTGTTCATTTATATTAAGGTTGGATCTTCTATGTGGGCCATCGTTTGAACCTGAAATAACATTTCATACAAGCTTAAAAATGAAATATTATTTGGACTTCTGAAGATATGGTTTGCCCAGCTCCATCTCTTTTGATTCACAGTTTCCCTCAAAACAGATCATTTATGTATTTTATATTAAGCATTCATCTTATTCAGAGAGAAATGATGAAGAACATAGGCAATTCCTTGTCTCCTCACCTGGTGAAGAACATATTACCAAAACACTCGAGATTGTTACTCAACCTAATTGTACTGTCATTTTTAGTTTATTCAATCTTATTGCCATCCTACTGCATGGCCCCAAAAGAGAGAAGGAGTAACCTTGATCAGTGAGCCACCCTAGTGGAAGCATATCTAAATCAGGCCATGATTTACCCAGCAACCCTGTGGTACCTATCATATTAGCAGTAGAGAAATCCCTGATGAAGAGATGAATCAGACCATGTAAGTATGTGTTCAAACGACATAGTATGTATTTGAATCTCTTGAATCGAAATACGGCTACATAATTTACCGGGTGACATCAAAGTGGGAAACGATGTCGTTCCAAGTATCCCAATCGTCACCTGTTATTCTATACATGTTAACCAGCCCACTTACAGCCTTGGCCATGGCTGGTGTCACACTTGTTCCGGGAGACAGAGAATAGAGTATTGGGCGGTTAAGTTGTTTAAGAACCTGTGTGTACTCAATGAATTAGCATATGTGTAACTGCCATGTATGTGATAGACAGAGAAAGAGACCATACATCTGAGACAAAGCTTATTTCAGGTAAATCCAAGTCGTCACCGAAGACACAATCATGCTTCACTGCCAGAAACATAGGAAATGAAGGTTATAAAAAATGATCATTCCGGGTTAGTATCCAGGTTTCAGGTAATGTTTCTAAAGAACAAATATATTCAGTTAAAACGTTAATATTGAAGAGTAAAATGGATTGTTCGCAAGTTAAAACAACTATCAAATAGTTAATGACAGTCAACTTACCAAAATCAACGCCCCAATCAGCAAACTGTTGATAAAGCGACCTTAAGAAGGCTTTTCCAGCTCCTGAATTAACGTTTACACTCATGAAACCATTATGCATCCACGCACACGACCTCGACTTGATCCCGATATCACTTGCAAACCACTTTCTCCCTGATTCTACATAGGCACCTCCCTACGAAGCAATGACGAACACAGTTAACAATTCTTCTGTGTTTTTATCAACAAAATAAGGGAAGTTGTCCAAGGTACCTTAGAAACGTCCAATATAGGAGTATTGGCATTTACTGCCTGTGTGCTTATTCCTCTCATGACATGAATTCCAAACTTCAAACCCATATCATGAACTTTCTTAGCTACTTCAGTGAATCCCTTTCCACCTTGAGAGGAAGGCCACCGCACCGGGTCAGGCACCATCCTCCCCCATTCATCAATCACATCAAATCCAAGAGAATCAACGTAAGCACCTGGAACCTTTTTCCTATACCAGAGGTAGTCCACAACCACATACTGCATCAATTAAATAAACCAGAGATCATCAATCATGCATGACAACAAAGCTCAAGAAATCCGTACATTGCATCATAAACAACCAATGATACCAACAAACTTGCCAGACAGTTACCCAATTCCTACCTCATAACCCTTAGAATTAAGCCGCTTGGCAACAATCTCTGCATTGTCCAGGAATTCTTTCTCAGAAATAGTCCAGCAGAAGGAGTCATAGGAGTTCCAGCCTCTCGGCGGGAGGGCGGCACGTTCAGGTCCAGTTTGTGAGGACACCCTGAAACAGATTAGAGCAAAATGGAATTCTTCACAATGTTTTTTCAAGAAACGAAGTGGGCCTTCGTTCAATCAGGGAGGCAGTCAATAACAATCATAGTTTCCACAGAACGCAGACAATTCTTACTAAATACAGAAACGGAACTCAACCGGATAAGCTACTAGAACTGAAAGTGAGGGAAAAGAGAGATCTACAAACCTATTGAAGAGAAGCCCGAAACAAAAGAAGAGGCAAACGCAGAGAGAACTGAAGAAGTCTTTCATGACGAGTCTTGCCCACAGCAGTGGCGGTTCTGAGCTATGAAATTAAGAGTAGACTAGAAAACAGGGAGCTTTTTGATTGATATTATGAAACCTTCACCAATGGAAAATACTGAAAAACGATGAAGACCCTTTTAGATAATACGTTGGATGGGACGGCATTAATTAACGCACTTTCACGGTGGGTATTAGAAATTAGAAGAAAATTAGAAGAAAATTAGACTGAATGGCTGACAAGGGTCGGAAGTGTGACCCAACTGGACTACCAAGTTCAGAAATGAAAGATCTAACCGAACCCGTAAAAGCCTCTTCCATAGATCCAAGGAAAGACCGTGGCAGTGGGAAGTCATAATTACACGCTAACATTTACCATTAAGACCAAAGTTGGTAAAGAACTTGTTTAAGTTTTGACCTTTTGTGTACTTTTTTTTGGCTAAACCAAGTTGAGACCACTAAATTCTCCGTATATAGAAACCACGTACAAAACTGTTTTCTAGGGTTTTGTATCACAAAAATTTAGTGTTTTTATACAGTCAATTGAGAGGAAGAAGCTATTGAACGTTGTAGGCAAACTATTTTTGGTTGTTTATTAATTGTATCTTAAGCCGTCGTTGTTATGGTGCTTAAGAGTCTTTTCAAGCGTGAATTTAGGCCAACACAACATTCCATTTCCAACTTGGATGAGTAATCGCAAGAACTGTGAAGAACAAAGCTCTAGCCAAAAGCTAAAAAAGATTATTTAGAAACTGGGAACTGCCCAATTGACTTGAATGAACTCAGACCTTGTGGTAGCTCGCCCAAGCTTTGTTTTGAACATTTTTACATGTTTTAGCAGGAATCAGCCTGTCTCTAAAGTGACCCTTGTTTGGAATTGGAATCATCTCAGCTATGAACTTCTATGTTGCAGAGAGGTGATATAATTGAGATGGACTCAAGAACTTGAAGTTATCATCATAATGCTGATTTCTGGTGTAGGGTCAGGTTGTGCATCAAGCTCATAATTTAATAATATAGGTGGCCGACATGGAAACTCTAAATGATGCTCTCAGTCAATTCCTAGGTTTATGAACCATCAAGCACAACACAGCATAGTAGCTGCTAATTGCTATTTGAAGGAGAGATTGATAAGTGGAGCTTTAGCAATTGTGATATATTGGTGAAGGATCTGGTTCTAAACACATTCAGAAACAAAGCTGGAACAAATGGGAGAGCCACAACAGGGCACCTAAACAAAGCCAGAAAAAGTGGGAAGAAGGTCATGGTCCATCACAAATTTCCTAAATTTCCTAAATTTCTTCCCCTGGGGTTGCCTTTCCACCCTGTAAAATCAAGCACCTCTACCTCAACTTGTGTTGCCTTTGAATTTCGTACAAAATTTTGCTACATCTGTGAAAGGTTGGGAGGGCATGGAAGCTAAGCATTTTGGTTAAGGGGGTAGGCCAGTTCAGACAGAATTATTTTGCTGTAGAAAACATCTCTATCATGGTGAAACACTGAAGTTCAACAAAAATGGGAATGCTTCTTGGCTTCCATCCCAAGATAGAATATTTTAGCTACAGAAATGTACTGTTTTTGCCTGCTGGAAAAGCTTCAATCTACCAGCAAGCAAGCAAACAAACAAACGAGGTTAAGTAGTAGTCCATGAAACAAACTAGAAAAAGTATTGATGTTTAAATTTTAAAAATGTCAAATAAGTCTTCAAACTTTCAATTTTATGTTTAATATGTTATTGACATATTCAACCATTTCTTAAATTAAAGAATCTATTAAAGGTAAGAGTGAATCCATGTCTAATAGGAGATTAAACTTTCAATTGTGTGTTCAATAAAGTCAACAACATATTAGACACAAAATTGAAAGTTCAAGAATCTATTAAATCTATAATCGCAAATTCGGAGATTTAGGAAAACCTAAAACAAAACTTCAAACAAGGAGGCAAAGAAATATAAAGATTCTGCTGCTTTGAACAACATAAACTGAAGTGACATAAATTTGTTTTGAAGTCTCCATCGTCCTATGCCAAGACAAAAAAAAACTTTCTTTTTCTCATTGGATAAACACAATTATGAGATAAGCACAGATATTAACTTTTGAGGCAGATACGTACTTGAAATTTGATAACACAAATCAAATCAAATCAATATTGTACTGCTCTTAAATGCATAATCATTTCCCCCTCATCCTTCTCGTGTAAATTGCATGCATGTGCTCAACATTTGCTCCAATTTTGGCTTTATAAAGCGACATTCTCTTTGTCTGTGTTATCATTTTTAACTGGCCCCTTCTTTTCTTTTCTTTTCTTTTCTTTTCTTTTTCTTCTTTCCAATGATCTTCCAATCTTATACTTCCAAAAATAAGGCAAACTTGAATCTAAAACCCCAGTTGGCAACTTGCTTTTATAACAGGAACTGGATCAAAAACTTCGTTTTTTTCCACTCTTGAAACAAAAAGCATCCATCCTGATAACCCAAACATACCTCCATTATCTTAAACCTCTTTTCACTTTTGTAGTAATTTAAACCCCCTTGGAAGCAAGGTAGAAATTCATCAAAACTTTTGACCTTTAATCCCTTTTTATCCTTGTATATAAGCCTTCCCAACTCAAAGCAAAGATCATCCTAAATCAGGACAACCCAACTTTCCTCCTTTCTACTCACTCTTCTCTCCATCTTTTCTATTGAAGGAACAAGGCTATGGCTCTTGCAACAGCAGCACGTAAGATGGGTCTCATGAAACCAGACCGTCAGCTCTTCGCAGTTGCTGATGACACTGCCCTGACGAAGCAAGTTTTGGCCACTCATTCAGACGAAACTCTCGAGTTTCTTGTCACTCCTTTGCTCGGTCTCATTGAACAAATTTTCCTTCGAGCTAAACTCAATGATAAGCAGGCATGTCATACATGTGTTTTAACAATTTGTTTTCGCATATTCAACCTTTTCATGCAAGCTTTGCTCATTCAATGATTTTGTCTCCACCAGGGAACAACAGGAGCTGAACTGGAGGCAATCGAAGACAACTCTCCAAGCCCAACGGACTTGCTGGACTTGCTGGACTTTGTATCATTCACCATCCATAGAGTTTCCAATGAGGTGAGCTGTCTAGAGATTCTTTTTTTTCCTTCTTTGGGTATAGAAAAGTCCATTCCTTTTCAGAACTGGTTTTCTTTGCTTGTTTTTAATGATAACAGATACAGTACAAGTGTTCAAGAGCAGGGGAGCCCCATACAGTGACAATGGAAGTGTTGAATTTGTTAACAAACTGGCCATGGGATGCTAAGGCAGTGCTGGCGTTGGCTGCATTTTCCATCAACTATGGAGAGTTTTGGCTATTGGTTCACCAATCCTCATCTGACTTACTCGCCAAAGACATCTCACTCCTCAAAAAACTCCCAGAAATATTCGAGAGAATCGACATTGTGAGGCAAAAATTTGACGCCATTGACAAACTCATCAAGGCACTCATCAGTGTGGCCAAGTGCATCGTCGATTTCAAAATGCTTCCTCCCCATTACATTACTCCCGACACACCTGAAATGAAGAGTGCAACCACTCTTATTCCAACAGCTGTTTACTGGATAGTCAGAAGCATTATCGCCTGCGCTGCGCAGATAACAGGCCTTGTCGGGGTTGGCCATGAGTATGCCACCATCACCTACTTTTGATAATCTAACTTCATTGTACTCGGCTCACTAAACATTCCTAGTTTCTTTTCTCCAATAATCCATCAGGTACTTAGCATCAGCATCTGAGACATGGGAGCTCTCAAGTTTGGCCCATAAGATCGACAACATTCGCAAGCACCTCGAACAACTGCTTCGAGCTTGTCATCAGTACATACGTGAGGCTTCTGTTGCTCTCTCTAAACTTGAAAATAAAGAGATTTAGACACAGTTGAGACTGAGTTAACTCTTCTCCCCATTTGTGATTGATAAAACAGATGAGAAGATGCACCACGAAGCTTATATGAACCTGGTCCGCCTTTTCGAGATACCCCACCTTGACAACAACAAGATCCTCAGGGCTTTGATTTACTCCAAGGATGACAAGATGCCCCTCATCGATGGTATAAGCAAGGAAAAGGTGTGCACTTTCCCCTTTTCTGAACTTCCCCACATATTTTATTTCGGTTTCAATGCAATTCTCGAACTCTACTACTCTGTTAAAAACTTTACCTGGATTTTGTTTAATCATATCCCAGGCTACCCTGGACGTGCTAAGAAAGAAGAATGTTCTGCTGCTCATCTCTGACCTGGACCTTTCCGTAGTGGAGCTTTCAATGCTGGACCAAATCTACAGAGAATCAAGGCAGAACAAAACGAGAGCAGAGAGCGATTACGAGGTGGTTTGGATGCCAATTGTGGAGTCCCCATGGACAGATGAGAAACATGCCAAGTTCGAAGGGTTGCTGAATTTGATGCCATGGTACTCGGTGGCACATCCTTCCCTGATCGAATCGGCGGTGATCAAGTACATAAGACAAGTGTGGCACTTCAACAAGAAGCCTTTGTTGGTGGTTCTGGACCCTCAAGGAAAAGTAGTGAATACCAACGCCGTCCATATGCTGTGGATTTGGGGAAGCTTGGCCTACCCCTTCACAAGCGCTCGAGAGGAATCACTTTGGAAAGAGGAGACTTGGAGACTTGAGCTGTTGGTGGATTCAGTGGAGCCGCTCATCTTTAACTGGGTAACCTCAATTCCCCCTTCATGTATCTTATGTTAATGTTAAAGCTAAGGAAGTTAAAGCTAATGGGTGCAAGGAAAATTTTCAGATGGAAACAGGGAAATACATATGCATTTGCGGAGGGGAAGACATGGAATGGGTGAGAAGCTTCAGCAAAAAGGTGAAAGAAGTGGCAAACGACGCGAAGATAGAAATGGAGATATTGTACGTGGGAAAGAGCAACCCGGGAGAGAGAATCAGGAAGAACATAGCGGCAATCTTGGCAGAAAAAACGATCCACACACTGGCAGATCCGACCCTAGTATGGTTCTTCTGGGTAAGGCTGGAAAGCATGTGGTATTCAAAAACACAAAGGGGAAACACAATTGAGGAAGATCCCATAATGCAAGAGACAATGACAATGCTGAGCTTCGACAGTGGGGACCAGGGGTGGGCGGTGTTCTGCAAGGGCTCAACCAGCATCATTCGGGCCAAAGCCGAGATGATAATGAAGGTGATGGAGGGGTACGAAGAGCGTTGGAAGGAGGATGCAAAGGAGTTGGGATTGATACCTGCTATGAGCAAGGACCTCCAAGCCATACACACTCCCGAGCATTGCAACCGTCTCATTCTGCCTTCCTCCAACGGCACCATTCCTGAGAAGGTGGTTTGCTCTGAATGTGGCAGCGCCATGGAGAAGTTCATCATGTACCGCTGCTGCACAGACTGAGGTTTTGCACAGTTCCAACCGCCCTCACTAATTGTTGGTTATATATAGTAAGCAAGGCTTTGCAGTGTGGATTTTGTTGTGTAAAATAAAAAGATGTAATTTCCATGGATGCATGGAAGTCTAATTTCAGTATTACGTTATCTTTTTATTAAATAGTTTTAATGTATGTTTCAAGGTTTAATGGAATTTTTCTCTTTTTTTTTCTTTTTCTTTTTCTTTTTCTTCTTCTTCAAACAATCGGCTTCATTAATTCTTTTCTTCCCTCTTTTCCTTTCTTTGCAATTTATACCTTCCTTCTTCCCAAACAAACTTAGTTGTATCGAGAATTAAATCAAAACATTTTTAAATTTTATTTCAAGTGTTACCTTCATTTAATAATGATAATTTAGTAAACGCATCGAAATCGGACGTACCGGATGCAGGGTGCAAATGCGGCTTCCATACACTCATAGCCTCAGATCATTTCTCCAACAGATCTATTCCCTTCCCCGCACAATCATCGAACTCCATCGCCAACCCCTGCCTGCCCTTCTTCTCGTTCTTTCTCGAATTACAATTTGTTGAAGGGAAGAAGATGGTGAAAGTGGCCACGTTCTTTGCAATGTCATTGGGCGCCTTCGTATTCTGGCAGTCAATGGATAAACTCCACGTTTGGATCGCTCTCCGTCAAGACGAAAAGGTTCTCTCTCCATTCCCCCCCCCCCCCCCCCCAGATTTCTCTAATTTTCTTCTACTCCTCCTTTCACAGTCCTTTATTCTTCATTCTTCATTCTTCATTCTTCAATTGATGCCTGCGATATTTGTATGAATTGATGCCTTCATGGAGTTCAAGCTAGAGTATGAATTTAAGAAAACGAAACCAAACAAAACCAAACCCTAGGTGGCAACTCTTCGGCAGTTCCGAATGCGATATTTGTAGAAATTTTGGTGATTAGAAATAACAAAGGTGTCTCTGCGTTCTTCTCTTCTGTTTCAGAAAGAGAGATTGGAAAGGGAAGCAGAGATCAGAAGAGTTAGAGAAGAGCTACTGCAACAAGCGAAACAGAACGACTCTCTTGCTTGACTTTCCCCTACCTTCTGTTGCTGCTATCGGTATCAAGTCGATTGTCTGTTCTAGAACAATGATAATGGGCTGGCTTATAAATTGTTGATTACTCATCTCTATAACTTCACTGCTTATCAAATTGTAAACAATGCTCATTCCAATTTGGAGCTTTGCTTTTTGAATAATTGAACTTTTCATCAACCTGACTCAGTGTTGTGTTCATACCTTCCTTGCTTCCATCTCAAATTTATACGTCCACACTCCATGGGGTTCTGGAGTTATCAATGTCCTGATCAGATACCAATGCAGCTACCTAAAGGTTGCTTTTGTTGGGCAGAGTTTCCTTCAATGGAGCTCAATTTAATTGTTGAAAAATTGCATCTGAATCTTGATTAACATGGGGAAGACTCTCTCCATAACTCTGTGCTACTTTTAGCTTCTTATTGAGATAAATGGATACTCATTTTTGCTGCATGCTTATTTGGATCCCTGACATGCTTGCAAAGTTTCTAACTTTCTATTGTACATTGGATGAGTATTCAGTGCCTACTTTGTTTATCCATGTAGGATGACAGTTTCTTGTTTCTTTCTATATTTTCATGTAGAATGTCTTCAGAAAAATGTCATTCTAACGAGGTTGGAGTGATTTGACCATTTTGATTGAAAAGTAGAATCATTTTAAGTCTACAATAGATCTTAGTTCAAGCTTCCTATACTGATGTGGTCATTAGGGATTTGACCCAACAAGACTTCCTATTTGTAATGCATTTGCATAATCACTTGAGAAGAATCATGTAGTATGGTTATTACAGGTAGTAGAGGAATTATGTAGTTTGCTAGTATCCTAGAAGTTTATAGGCCGTCAGTTCCTGTCCTGGAGGGTCGTATCATCAAAACCCTGTTATAATCTTGTTCCTACTTTTGTATCATCCACATGCAAAGACATAAATAATTGTCTGTCATAACTGGATAGCATGGTTTCATTGGTACACATAATATAGAGAGGGAATATGTGCTGCAAACTGTATGGGAGAAACTACTTTGCCAAACCCTGGAAATGTATGTATGGCATGTAATCCCAACATGGTTTCATTAGACTCATCTAAATTTGAACGGGAATGTACTTTTCTGCATGATTTTTTTTATATTATTGTTTCTTAAGATAATCGATTTTTTTAGAAAACACTTTCGATTATCTAAAACATGTTGATTTTAAAAAGTAAATTTTAATTGCAACCAAAAGAGTTAGGTTTGCAGAAGGAAATTTGAGTTTGTTTAAAGAGCATTAAGAAAAAAGTTTTTTGTTTTTTTTTTTCAAATGAATTATTAGTATTATCAACTTGAGTTGGGTTAAGGGTTTAATTTAATTATAAATTAAGCTTTTTCATAATAAAAATATTTAGAAGGAAGTCTTAACTAGGGAGAAACAAGATCAATGAATGCAGAAGATATGTATTGAAAGCCGATCCATCTTCCCACCTTGTTGAACTAAAAGAAAAATATGAAATCAGAAAGAGATTCGAGGAAAAATATGGCATGCTGAGAAGGGCAAGAGATTCATGTATTTTGCCGTTTTCTGAAAAAGATTTCTGTTCCGCATTAAAAGTTTAAAAGGGCATCAATCGCAATTGGGGTAGGATCATGACATAACCAATGCCTTCTATATGCTCAACAGTTAACACATTAAACAAAACATAAGAAACAAATCAAACATGTTCCACCAATGCCTTCTATATGCTCAACAGTTAACACATTAAACAAAACATAAGAAACAAATCAAACATGTTCCGCTATTTCAATAGTAATTCTCGCCGGATAAAATATAATATGAAACTAAATCCCATTGTGATGATGCACCAGCATCATAGTCACTTTCCACATTTTCTGGCTGAAAGCCTTGAACTGTTTGGAAATCTAAGTTGTAATCAAAATCCCAACCCACCACGCGCGTATATTCAAGACTTAGAAAAAAGGTATTTTATATATATGTGGTCTATATTGTACGAGAGATTACATGTGGTGCGTGTTTCATAACACATTCTTTGTCACCCATAATCTCACTTACTCCCCAAGTAATAATCCAAAGAAATAATTCATCCAATAACATTCCCATCTTTCAATCTCCTACCAAGCCCCATTTACACAAATTTTATTGTTACCATAAAAAAAATACTTGAGTACTTTTTAAAATGTAAGTCTATATAAGCTGAAGTGCATTACCAAATCAATTCAAGCAACAGCTTGCTTATCCACACTACTCTAACTACATTGAAGAGCTTTTCCAATTCAGTATGCCCATTAGCAAATGCCTTTTGGTTCCATTTCTGATTGTACTAGTTTCAGGATTGGCTAAGAGCTTTGAATTCGATGAGGAGGAGTTAGCAACAGATGGAAGTCTATGGAAGCTCTATGAAAGGTGGAGTCACCACCATGCAATCTCCAGGGAACTAAAGGAGAAGCATAAACGTTACAACGTGTTTAAAGAGAATGCGAACCATGTGCTCACAGTGAATCAAATGAACAAACCATACAAGTTGAAGCTGAACAAATTCGCAGATATGTCCAATTATGAGTTTGTGAACCTGTATGCTCGCTCTAATATTACCCACTACAGGAGGTTACATGGCAGGAGAAGAGAAGGTGCCAGTGGATTCATGTACGAAAAGGCTACAGATCTTCCATCGTTCATTGATTGGAGGGAAAGAGGAGCTGTCAATGACATCAAGTATCAAGGCAGATGTGGTAACTTAGAGCTTACGATGAGGGAAAAAGAAGTTGATTACTAAATCAACATTTAATAGTTTCGAGCGTTGTCTCTATAAGAATATGATAAATTAGAGCTTACGATGTCCATGAAAAGCATTCTTCGACTTTTGAAACCACAAATAACCAATGATTTTGAAATGTATCGCAGGTAGCTGTTGGGCGTTTTCGGCTGTGGCTGCAGTTGAAGGGATCAACCAAATCAAAACCAACCAACTATTGTCTCTATCAGAGCAGGAGCTACTCGACTGCAACACAAGAAACAGAGGCTGCTATGGAGGATTCATGGAAACCGCTTATAATTTCATAAGGCGAAATGGAGGAATCGCCAGCGAGAACAACTATCCCTACCGTGGCGCAAGAGGATCCTGCCGCTCATCTAGAGTAAGTTCTGTAATTGATCTAACATCGGGAAGAAATTCAAACCTAAGATACGGTTCATCCTTCCAGAAATGATCAAACTAAGCATACATTTGTATGGTTTAGCAGATGCCTTCACCAATAGTGACAATAGATGGATTCGAAAGCGTACCTGAAAACGAGAATGCTCTGATGCAAGCCGTCGCAAACCAACCAGTGTCAGTCTCCATCGAGGCCCTAGGGAGAGATTTCCAATTCTACTGGCAGGCAAGTTGTAATAGCTTGTATCACATAGAACCTTCCATCTCTAGGCATTGTTAAATTGGAAGTGTGGGTAATTTGCAGGGAGTGTTCGATGGATATTGTGGAACAGAGCTTAATCACGGAGTGGTGGTGATCGGCTATGGAACAACCGACGGCGGAACAGACTACTGGACTGTGAGGAACTCATGGGGAGTTGGATGGGGAGAGGATGGTTACATAAGGATGAAACGTGGGGTGGAAGATCCAGAAGGTCTGTGTGGAATTGCGATGGAAGCCTCTTACCCCCTCAAGTTCTAAATTACTAGTGCCTTTGCTTGATTCCCAGTGTACTGATTATAAAATCAGAATAACTTTAATCGAATGCGCCTTGGGTTGGTTAAGTGGTATATTTTTACCCATATTTAGTTTTCAAAAAATTCATTTAAAATTAAATGAGAATATTATAATCTTAACCTTAAATTAAGAGATTCAATCACAATTAGGCATTTTTATAAAACATTTATCAGATATTGTTAATCTGTCGTAACCCAACTCACACACTTGTAAGCACATGTTTCCATTTTAATGTAAATAAAATAAAATGATAAATATATTGTAAAAACGTGTCATCCCACCATACTTTAAAAAACTAATATAATTAAACATATGATAAATACACTAGAAAACATTACAGGAAAATAAAGCAGACAGTTCCATCTACACGACCACCATAGATAAATCAACAAACCCTCGCCTCAAATCCCTATGCAGGAGAGAGAGAGAGAGAGAGAGAGAGAGAGAGAGCGAGAGACCATATCTCATCTCTCTCATCTCTCTCTCACCTGGGCGATCCCCAAAGAAAGCATAAAACCAAGAAACCCCCCATAATAGAGAGAGAGAGAGAGTTGAGGGCGTGTTGACCTGAGGCGAGCCTTGTTTAACGACGGCTCCCGACCTCCAACGCTACGTCATTTGCTTTGTCTTTGAGATTTTTGTACAGCTAGGTGCCACCGTGTAGTGGGGAAAGCCAGAGACATAGCGCCATCTTCTGAACTCTAGCTGTCTTCTTCATTTCCATCATCACCGTCACCACACAGCACTACCTCCGACGACTGATCTACGGCGGTGGCGGCGGCGTCAGATGGGCGTCCTTCATCACCGCCATCTTCATCTGCTGATGTATTAACACCGCCAACACGCATGTTGCCGGCGACGGCAACAGGCTCCGACAGATGAATGCCGTCTCGTGGGGGCGAAAACACCACGGGCAACTCGTACTGCTCCATCTCCCTTGGAAATTTTGAGTTCCTAAAATGCTCCTTCAGTGCTTCTACTCCCTACTAACACAAACCCAAAGCAGATTTTCATTAAAGATCTAGAACTTTTAGAAAATAATTAGACCAACCAAAAATGATATAGACCTACCTGAAGTCTAGCGTAGGTAACTTGGCAGATCTTTCTGGAGTTGAAGACTTGCCAAGCTTGAAGATGGAAAGCTTTGAATAGTCTCCAAGCTCCTTGTGGGGAGGTCATATTCACAAACCCATATCCCACGTTACATTTATTACTGCAGTTAGGAAAAGAAAATCAAAAGAAACAAGAAATTTATCATAATCATTCTACAAATGTTTGGTGTATCAAAGAAAGAAATAACAAGAAATGACAGGTGAAGAAGGAAGATAGTTGCCTGAAGTCAATGGGAAGATATACGAAATCGTAGGAAGACAAAGGTAAGTCTTTGCCATCGTTGGTCATCTCCTCGTTGCACTTCATGCAATGCTTGTCCAGAGTCTTCAATAATAACTTCAGACTGCCAATTTTACGTTTAACCCCATTAGTCTCTGTCTTCTGTTAATAATTCATGTGAAAGAAACATTTACTTTCAGGACATCATTCTGTCGTTTGCTTTAAAATAGAAACGATCTTTTTCACCACCAGTGTTTGACTGTGTTTAAAACGTTATGAACAAGGAAACTCGTGAGCTTGTTTCTTTAATATAGAAATACACATCCAGACTGAAAATGAAAGATCACCTGTACTTGTTGGGTATGTTCTTGATCATAACAGTGGTTCTGCAATCAATGCAATCGGATGTTTCTTTATCCATACCATTTTCGCTTATTAAGAAACACGGATCGGATTTCTTCAAGAACTTGTTCCTTCTCAACCTAATATTAATCCTAGGTAGAGATGATGCTTCTTGTTTTGAGTTGGGTGGCGCTTGCCTATTGATAATCTTCTCCATATTTATCCTCCTCGACGTGCTGATTGAATCCCTTCTTACAATTCCATTTCCTGTACTTCCACTGCAATTCAATGGCTGCAACTTGTCCACCAGTTTCCCAGCGTAATTAAAGCTCCGGCCAGTCACAGAATGCAGCTTCTCGGGGGAAAATTGAGCTTGGGAATAGAATGGGCGATGTGGGTCGTTGAAACGACCAGAAGATAGCTTCGGAGTTCGAGGGAGAGGAGGCTGCCGATGGTGTCTAGCAATCATGGGGTTGAAGAACTTCCTTTCGTGTCCACCGGGACGGCTGAACTCAACGGCGACTGGCATGCCATGAATTTCCTTTCCATTCATCTCTTTAACAGCCTTCGCAGCATCTCTAACATCAAAAAAGTCAATGAACCTTTGATGCTTCTTCAGTGGCACCTCCCTAAATTCCTTCACAGGACCTAACTCCAAAGATAATGTAATCAATAAAGTGATATATGAAGGAAATAAAAAAAACCAAAAAAATACCCCCCAGCCACCCCACCAAAAAAATACAACAAAAGAATAACACCATCATCACCAACATGCATCTGATTGGGACTATAAAGTAGGGGAAAGAGTTGGAGTCAGGTTCATTAACGAGAGCCCCACAAAAGACCCCACCGAAACGAGGAGATGGAAGAAAGAAAATGTACCAAAATGTTCGAAGGTTTCCTTGAGAGTAGAGGCGGAGACATCCGACTCCAACTTGAAAACAACGATGGTGCCCTGGTTGTTCCAGTCTGGTACCGCGGCGTTAGTCGTCGGAATAATGAATTCGGCCCACACAACATGGCCACCGATTAGGGCACGAGCCAACCGCGGCGGCGTGTCGAAATAGTTCTTTGAAAACCAAGAATGTTGGTCGCGAAGTTGTTTCTGACGCATCAAATGTTGGTCCCTCATCTCTTGAAAGGCCCTTTCTGCATGCCTCAGATCGTAAAAATGGACGGTTATGATTCCATCCCTAATTCTCTCCATCTGAACCCATCTCACATCTCCAAACCCTTCCAAATCCCTTCGCACCACTGACTCGCTGACGTCACTCGGCACTGCACTCAGTAACAGCGACCGAGTCGGATACGACGACAGAGGCTGAACCTGCGGCACCGCGATTTCCTCCCGTGGATTATTATTGACAAACGCCGGATTAAAATAAACCGGAAAATTAGGGGAATACGTTATCGCCGAATTGCGAAACGCGTCCACTTGCGGCGGAAACGAAGCGCCGAACGAATAGTATAGATGGCGGAGCGGCGGCCCGAATACAACGGGCGGGAGTGGCGTCGGAGTGGCAAGGTTTCCAGGTCTGAACTCTTGGGCAGCTGGGTCTAAACCTCGCCGAAGCTTGAGCATACCGATTTGTGCCATGGGGGAGTAATAGGCCTAAAGCAAACGGAGGAGGACAGATTGCGAGGTGAGTTCAGAGGTTTTCGTCGCGTCTGTTTGAAGAACAAACCCTAATAAATTCCGGTGGACGGAATAAAAGCGAAGGAATAGGGGTATGGTTCGGCTATTTCCTGTTTCAGCGCATCCATAGTGAAGAAGCAGAAGGGTGCTAAAAGAGAGCGATATGGGTATGGAATGAAAGTGACCGGAGAGGAAAATACGGAAGTACCCCTAAGAAAAGGAGCGTACAAATATTAGGGAAGGGCGAGAATGGGGAAAATAAAAATTTTGTGAACGTAGTAGGGTAAATAGGTCTATAAATGAAGTAGTAGGAAGGTAGGGAACTTTTATGAAGAGCACAGGGGAAGGAGGATAGCTACCCTACTCCCTATGGCTATATTGCTAGTGAAAGGGAAGGGGACAGATAGCTATACTTGGGAGGGGGGGTTGTTGCCCTGCCCTGCCCTGCCCTGCCCTGCCCTGCCCTGAGTTGGATTTGAATCGGCGCATATATATATATATTTTCATACATAAATTACTCGACTTTTAACCAAAAATAAAATAAAATAATATAAAATATTACATATTATGTGCCTCAAAACTGGTAGTGAGCTCCTAACATTGGTATCAAATAATATTCCTTCTCGACATTAGTGTGTAAGTGAAAAGTTAAGTTGGGGTACGAAGATTTGTAATAAAATTAGAGGACTATAATGGAATAATTTAAAGGAAGTGGATGGCAATTTAGGATGGTGTTCCCCATTAACACTAGGAAGGAGAATTAATTAGGCGATGGGCCACGGAGTCTGCCTCTATAAAGGTACGTTACTTTTGTTCTCCACCCACACCCTGTTTTCAGGTGGTCGATGAAATTTAATATATACCCGCCTGTCTGGCATGCCTTTCAAATTTTAAAAATGTTTGGAATTAAATGAAAAAAACATGGGGAGCAAGTGGGATGAGCGGTGCATGCAAAACCATGCACGTAGGGTTTATAAGCAGAAGGGCCTCATAATCCTAGGCTAACCCTGCCGCATAGTGCCTTGGTTGAGTTACTTCTCAGTGATCCCCATGCCAACTTAACTTCCATTGATGCAGCCTGCAGCATGCAGGTGTGGCAGATTAAAGGCTTTGGGCTTATTAATTAAAGGGAGGCCTACGCCTACCCTCGTAGCTCAGAACACCCATCTAATAAAATGCAATTCAAATTCCTATATTTGTATGAAATGACAAAATATAAGAAGCAGATCTTAAAACTTGTAACAACCCTCACTTTATTGTTTCATTTTTATTCGATTCCAATTTGTTGAACTACAAATGGTTAAAACAATTAAAGCGAAAATCACGAGTCTCTCGTACACTTAGAACAAGATAACGCCGGCAACAGCAGCCACACCACCGACGGCGGAAAATGAAAATTTCACGGTGGAGGCACCGCTCTTGGGTGATTCAGCGGGCCCAGAGGAAGCTCCTGCAGCGCCAGGTTCACCGACTGGGGCTTCAACGGTATCGTTGCTACCACCGGGAGCCGCGGCCCCGTCGGTGGTGTTTCCAATCTTGCCATCGGCTCCGGGAGCCGAGCCGGCGTCGGTTTTATTAGCACCGGCCTCGGGAGTTTCAGCAGGTTCGGCAGCGGAGGCGAAGCCGACAACGGCGAAGAGGACGAGAGCAACAACAACGACAAATTGACGTGCCATTTTTGGTGGTAACGGGGGGTTTTGGGTTTTTTTCTTTTTTGGGGGATTTTGAGATTTTTGAATGAAAGTGCAGTTCTGTGAAAGGAAGATGAAGAACTGCAAAGGACAGTGAAGGCTTGAATTGAAAGTGGTGAAGGGAGGCGTTTATATACATACAAATTCACGCTAATTACGCTAACCTATTACGAATTTCCCAAACTGAAATCTGCGAATTGTATGGGAAGCCATAGGATCGCATTGTTTGTTTAAACGGACACACAGTTTTGGTGTACCATATTAAGTACTCTCAAATAAGTTCAGTTCTAACTTTCTAAATTTGTAGATTTTAGTGGGCTCCATTAAGAAGCCCAAAATTCTAAAACCCAAGACGCGGGAAGCCCACAAGCAGGAGATGAATTCAATTAGGGCTTTTCGAAAGGAGGGAAACTCTAAAACCTCTTACTTATCACAGTGGGAGATACATTTCCAGGAGCTTCTCTCATTTTCTCTCTTCTTTGCTACTTCACAGTGGGAGATCCATTTCGTAGCTGTACGATCTGGAACTCTTAATCCGGGAGTGAAGCTGATCTCCGCGTGGACATGGCGCTCGCTTTCGATGAGTATGGGAGGCCATTTATAATCTTGAAGGAGCAGGAGCAGAAGACCAGGTTGAGGGGTCTCGATGCTCAGAAGGCGAACATTGCTTCTGGCAAAGCTGTCGCTCGTATCCTCAGGACCTCACTTGGTCCTAAGGGCATGGACAAGATGCTCCAGAGCCCTGATGGCGACGTTACAATAAGTTAGTGTCTCACTCACTCCCTCTTCTTGCTTTCTTTTTATGCAATTTTAGAACCATGAGCTTTGCCCAATGTTGGAATCTGGATGTTGCTTCTTAAAGGATTATAAGTGATAATCCGCATTTTTGTTTTGAAAAAATTGTTGATCTCCTCTTGGTTCTGCTGCTGCTTTTGCTGGTCTATAACTGTCGGATGTATAATTTCAGAATTTTAGTCATCATAGGTAAGCAGAAATGGAAGTTTGAAGACTAAGAAGTGAGTTACACTATGTAAACTATATCAGAGGAAGGTTATCCCTCATGAAATCTTGTGACGTTGGTCGCAGCTTCGTGCTGGCACTATTTTTCATCTGTGAATAATAATAGCCTTAAGTCCGGTGTCAATATTCCGATGGCATTCCACTTCATTTCCAACCCATTTTCCCCCAGAAACTTGCAACCTTTTCCCCACGCTCTCCGGACTGTATTCTTTTTTTTAAAAAAATATTTTGTATACCTATGACGACCTCTGAATATCTCTCTAGTTTTTTCTTATATGGTATCAGAGATGTAATTGAAAACAATAAACTACTACCTTGTAGTCGACAAGATTTTCTTCAAATATATATGATTTTTTGTGTGTTCTGTTCATTAGAAAGTTTTGGCTGGAGCATTGATTCTGTTTAATTTTATTCCATGGTTGGCTAACATTCCAGGGAACTTCACTTGTGATCTCCTTTTCAGCTAATGATGGTGCAACAATCTTGGAGCAGATGGATGTTGACAATCAAATTGCAAAATTGATGGTTGAGTTATCCCGAAGTCAGGATTATGAAATTGGTGATGGCACCACTGGTGTGGTTGTAATGGCCGGTGCACTCTTAGAACAGGCTGAGCGTTTATTAGAACGTGGGATTCATCCTATTCGAGTTGCAGAGGGTTATGAACTGGCCTCCAGGATAGCTGTTGACCATCTGGAGCATATTGCCCAGAAGTTTGATTTTGGAGAAACGAACTTAGAACCTTTGATTCAAACTTGCATGACCACTTTATCATCAAAGATGTATGTTGACATGACTTCATAAGTGCATTGACATTTATGATTCTCCTTTCTAATAAGTTGGATGGACTAAATTTATTGGTGTTCTTCATGTTAAGGGTATCTAGCGTAATATTCTGATCTTTGTTTGATAAAAGTTAATAGACATTACATATCTTGTATGTTAATCTTGTGCCTCTACTGTGGTATCATCAGTTTAGTTTTCATGATATGCTATTTAATAGATTGCTAAGTGTTCCTATGTGTACCATGAATAGATATAAATTGTTAAACCTTGGTTTCCTCTTAATTTGGTTGCATCAGTGTTTGTGTAAACTGACAGTGAAGTGATCTTATGATTTAATTTGGCAGACCAAAAAAAAAAAGGGATAGTTGATGACTATTTATTATGCTGCATTGTGACTTCATTACCTTTTATAGCCCCTTTTCTGATCTTGCAGTGTGAATCGTTGTAAGCGCAATCTAGCAGAAATTGCCGTGAAAGCGGTTGTTGCTGTGGCAGATCTTGAAAGAAGGGATGTTAACTTAGATTTGATAAAAGTTGAGGGGAAAGTAGGGGGGAAGTTAGAGGATACGGAACTTGTATATGGTATTATTGTTGACAAGGACATGAGTCACCCTCAGATGCCAAAGCAAATTGAAGATTCTAAGATTGCCATCTTAACTTGCCCATTTGAACCACCTAAACCCAAGACAAAGCATAAGGTTGATATTGATTCAGTGGAGAAGTTTGAAACGTTAAGGCAACAGGAACAGAAGTACTTTGATGACATGGTTCAGAAATGCAAGGTAAAATGGAAAATGCTTTATCTGGTGCTTCAGTATTATGAAATAATACAATGCTATCATCTATTTTCTGGTCCATTTGGCTTGATAGAAAGGTTTAGTGGAAGTGGTTTGGAAGGATACCCTTCAATGAATCCTTTGGACTTCTCTCTCAGAGGATATTCCCCTACTTGGAATTATTAGTGTGGTTCTCTTCAATTCCCTTTAGTACATTCCAGTGTTTGGCCATGTTCCATTGGTTTGGTTTTCTGAGGGTTTCTTTTTGCTGTTTCCATTTTTATTAATGAAATTTGGGCTTCTTCCTTCGTTTGATTTTCTCTCCTCGTGAAGATTTATTTTTAGGCTCATACTGATACGTTTTCTGTTTCAGGATGTTGGCGCTACATTGGTTATTTGTCAATGGGGGTTTGATGATGAGGCAAATCATCTGCTGATGCACCGAAATTTGCCAGCTGTCAGATGGGTTGGTGGTGTGGAACTAGAGTTGATTGCCATAGCCACAGGTTTAGCTCAATTATTTTATCAGCATTTTCAGTTATGTTTATGACCCATGAGGTTGGGTTTTGTAGTGAAAACCCTGTGATTCAACCTAGCAGCCATAGGTTTAAAACCCTCATGGGGTGGTTGTCTTTTGCTTATGGCTATTTTGAATTTTGATTCTCAAACCTAGTGGCTTTCTAGGGCCTTATAAAGGCGAATTGCACAATAGGAACAAGAGGATCAGATGGCTGAACAAGAACTAAATGACGAATCATTGTTTTCAGTTCAAATTGCTTGGCTCAAAAAACTGAATTAAGCTAATGTTGGTTCTGTTCGGATCACTAGATTTTCCAATTTTCTTCACCTAGGGTAATTTCACGTTCTGAATTACTTTGCTTAAATTGTTATTTTATTGACTTTATAGGCGGAAGAATAGTCCCTAGGTTCCAAGAATTGACATCAGAGAAACTTGGGAAGGTACTGCCTATCCCTTCTCATTATTTTGTATGATCTTTTTCTGAACAAGCAGCTTGACTTATGTGAGCTCATTCTTTCACTTTGTGTATAATATCGCAAGCAGCTCTAACTCACAATGATATCTTCTTTTCTCTTCACCAAACTAGGCTGGCTTGGTAAGAGAAAAAGCATTTGGTACAACAAAAGATCGGATGATATACATTGAACATTGTGCAAATTCAAGGGCTGTGACCATTTTTATCCGTGGAGGTTGGTAGATCCTCTTTTATTCTGTTCCTTCTTCAAGCAACATTTTGGCAGTTTTGCACTGATTTATAGATTAGGCTGTAGAATTTGTCTAATGGTTGGAGAAATGTTGTTGCAGTTGAACGGGATTTAGTATTTTAGAATTTTTAGTGCCAGTGGTTCTATAAGTACATGACTGGACGGCTGTTGTATAATAACAAGGCAGATGAGATGAAAAATTGAGATTTTTCTCTTGAATGTGTTGATTTATCATCAATAGACGTTCCTAAATGACAGTCAAAAAATAAAATGTCAGAACCTAACATCTTGGTTTAAGACCTTCGATGATTATGAGCTCATGAGTTTATTCTGTGATGGTTTTAGGTAACAAGATGATGATAGAGGAGACAAAACGCAGTATCCATGATGCTTTGTGTGTGGCTAGGAATCTTATCCGCAATAATTCGATAGTATATGGTGGTGGTTCAGCTGAGATTTCTTGTTCAGTTGCTGTAGAGGCAGCTGCTGATAAATACCCTGGAGTTGAACAGGCATGAGGCTTTTATTTTATCTCCTGCCTTGCTAAATTGGAAAATGACGTTAAACATTTTCTCCCCCTTTTTTGCAGTATGCTATTAGGGCATTTGCTGATGCATTGGATTCTGTACCGATGGCTCTTGCGGAGAACAGTGGGTTACAGCCAATTGAAACACTTTCTGCTGTAAAATCTCAGCAAATTAAGGTAAGCGTGTGTGAATGACTAGATTTTGATTTCAAGCTCGGACTTTGCATGAAGTGTTCGCGATTAACTATGCAGGAAAACAATCCATACTGTGGAATAGACTGCAACGATGTGGGCACAAATGACATGCGGAAGCAAAATGTATTTGAGACTCTGATTGGAAAGCAACAACAGGTTTTATTGGCTACTCAGGTTGTGAAAATGATTCTGAAGATTGATGATGTGATCTCTTCTTCTGATTATTAATGTAATTGTGCTTTTTTGCTACCTATCTTTGTAATGGCATGAATCAGTGACTCTATTATTGAAAACTTCGGATTGTATGGTTATGGGGATGTGATAGATTATTGTCTGTGTGAATGGAAGGGATGAGCTCAGTACAAGCCTTCTCGATGTCATCTGGTTTATACGTGAGCAATGTGATATCAACTCATTTGGGGTACGTTCATTTATCTGGGATTCTGATATAATCAACAATAGATGGAGGAATATTTTGTATGAACCGTCTTCATCAGCCATTCTCTCTGCTGTGCCTACTCTCCTTTTCTTCTTTGTCCTTTGAACTCGAGCATTGAATTGTCTTTGCCCCAGAAGTTTTCTACAACCAAAGAGCCCACGTTGCTTATTTATATTGAATATTTCTTTTATGAATATTTCAAGCAATATTGATTTTATCAATAATCAAATAAATATTTAAATGTTTGAAGACGGAAAGAGAAGGCTGTTTGACATTTTGGAGTAGTCCAAAAGACATTATTATATTCAAAATTCAAACAAGAGTTTCAAGTGGCCCATAGTGTTACAATGCAAGTAATGCTAACAAATAAAAGACCACCACATCTTAATCTTAAATTAACTAGTCATATATCTTATAATACATTTTGTGGCATTTTAGCCTTGACGGGGTAGACATAATTTTGGTGAACATTTTAGCCTTGACGAGTGTAGACATAATTTTGGTGAACGGTCATATATCACCGTATTGATACAACGTGAAATGGTAAATGCCTAGTTAAGATGAAAGTATGTAAAATATATTTGGAACGGGCATGCGCCTATGGACAACATGTCCTAGACAAATACGACCGAGACGTCTGACATATGATTATAGATAACAAGCCTTAGAAAAGCATGAGTGTGACACACATAATTATGATAAAAAAAAATTCATAATTACATATGGATCAAATAGTGGCCTTTCCTTATAGAAGTATTGAGAATGCTTGAGGAACTTGAGATTGGTGAGAGTGGCTTAAGTAGAGCATGGGGAGCCCTTTGAGCATTTCAGGACTCCTGCTCCTGCCGTCATTGAACTCACCAACGACGATGGCTTGGCACTCAAGCTCGACGCCCTCGCATAGCTAAACGACGCTCCTGCACCGGACTTCCTGAAGAACGCTCCATTCAACATCAAATCTCCCTCTGATTTCCAATTCCAATTCTTCCATTTGGTCTCTGCTGCAGCCTCACGCTTTGTCACCTCTTTTCTACCTCGGTTATCAGGAGCAAGGTATCTGTTCCCTTGGCTATTGATTGTGGGCGATGCACTTCCACCAATGGCGTACATAATCCAATGGGTATAGTCATTATTCACCACATGGAAATACCCATGTCGGCATCTACCCAAAAAAACAACACGAAATCAGTATTCATAAGCTTCAACTTTTTCAAAACCACAAACTAAAAATACATATATGTTGCCTCTTACCGTGGCATTCTTTGCACCAGCCCCTCGCCAAAATGGTTAAAAGCAATGGTGACTTGCATGTTCTTGTCTTGAGTGTAGGAATCACTATGTCCCAAAAGCATAACTTTGTTATGGTGGGTCATATAATTGTTTGAAATAGTGATAGCCGTAGACCCACGAATCGCATCAATCAACCCATCTTGGCAATTCGACAGCGAGCAATGGTCGATCCAAATATGGCTGCCCCCAAATATCGAAACCCCATCACCGTCCGACAGAGTCCTCCAACCGTAATGGTCCGGCGAATCTCTAATGTACATATTCCCTCCTTGCTTGCAGTCGTGAATGTTAATGCCGTGGATTATAATGTTCGTCACGTACTGAATTGTAATGCATGGCCCTCCGGCGATGTGGACTGATCTGCCGCGACCGTCGATGGTTTTGAAAGAGTTCATGATCAGCTCTGCTTTTAATTTGATGACCATGTCTTGTTTGAAGGTGATCCATAAAGGTTCTTTTTGGATTACGGCATGGCGGAGAGTTCCTGGTTTTGGGTTCACCACGTCCTTGTCAGATGGGTCAGTGACAATGTAGAACTTTCCATTTCTGCCGCCGATGGCTCCCTTCCCGAACCCAATGGCGCAGTCGGCTAGCCGCTTTCGATTCTTCTCCCAATCGGGGTCGCACCTCCAACAGTCATCAATTGGGTTTCCAGTTCCGCAGGAGAGGAACCCCAAGTTCCTTCTTTTTGTTGCATTGTTGATGCTCCTGAGATTAAAAACCACAAAATCTTTAGTAAAATGAAACATTTAGTGCAATAAAATGAAAACAGGGGATTTGAAGAGGCGCTACGTGAGAACTTCTTCAACGACTTGTTCAGGATCGGCGGCTGGAGAGGAAGAACCAGAGTACATATGGAGAAGAAGAAGGAAGGTTATGAGAAGAACAATGGGGTTTGCCATGGCTGTGTTCGTTCTGTTTTGTGTGAAGCAGAGATAGAAGGCAAAAACAGAGGATCGAGTTTGGTGATGGGGAAGATGGGTCTGAAGAAGGCTGCTTTTATAATCCATCATTTTCAGTTGGCGCAAAGTAGTTGGCCGTTATAACTCAACTACGAAAGTCGATCCATGTTATGTCCGTTCTTGTTTTGTTCGAAGGCCACGTTCTCCCATGTGGGGCTTGTTCAGATTTGCTCTGCCCCTTCATCATGGACTCCATTAAATCTCAGCCCTTCAATGCTTTGACCTTTGACTTCTTGGTTGTCATCATCAGTGATGTCAGCACCCAAATTCCATTCCATAAAAAGTATTAATTATAGTTCGTAGTACGAACAGATGGCGCAGAATAGCCTTGAACTGCTGCTTGGTTGTGGGAATATCCGTCATCCCAACTAGGGTTTACATTATTCCAATCCTTGTTTACACTTGGCCTCGTTTAATGGTCATATTAAAATATAGTTTCATTAATAAAAAATGATTTGTAAGTTGATTACTTAAAAATAATATTGGGAATATTGACACCCATGTGCTCCAATTAAATCAATCATGGATGGTGTTTGAAAAATTCATATCCATTCTCATAAATTCCAGCGGTCCTTGTTGGCACACGCTTCGATGTTCTCCCCTCCCCAACCGATATGAGATCTCACAATCCACCCCCTTAGGGGGGGCCCAGCTGCCCTCACTAGCGCACCGCCCGATGTCTGACTCTGATAACAAGCCCACCACTAAGTGTCCACTTTGACACGTTACATTTCGTCATTAGCCTCACAGTTTTAAAGCTCGTCCGCTAGCGAGAAAGTATCACGCCCTAATAAGCCATGTTTCATTTTCCTCTCTAACCGAGGTAGGATCTCACAATCATATTCGTGAGTTAGACAACTTTATATAAAACTTTTGGAACATCATGTACTTAAAAAGGGAGCAATTTGTCTAATAAGAAAAGTCCGGGAATAAGAATCTTGGTGAATTGCATGTGCTGATTGTACCTCTACCCTATAAGTTGGAAAATACAAATTTTAAATCAATTCAAGAATTCCAACTTTTCTTCTATAAAATTTTAAAATGAAATAATAATTGATTTTTTAATCCTTTAGACTTTTAAAAAGTCAAAGTTTTGATAATGTTTCGTTCCCCTCCAACGGACGTGGGATCTCACATACAACTCATCATCACAAATTACATTCATGTTATTCCACAATCTATTAAGGATGAGTAATCTCACCAACTGAAGTGACCATGAGCAAAAAGAATTTAAGCTTCAGCAGTATTCGTAATACCTCCGATCCGACGCTCCACGGTATCGAACTTCGTAAAACAATTGGTTTTCCTGCTCTATTATCCAGAGTACTCGCTGCCTGCTGGCTTGTATATCAAAAACATCATCTCAATCTGCCATCAAGAGTTACTCTCCTTGATCTTCTCCATTTAGTTTGGCATCCTTGCCCACACCGGTGTACGTCTCGACTACGTTCTGAATATGCAAATGTTTGGCATTTAACTGTGAATTTCTAACGAGAACCTGTACAAATGATTAATTACGAGAAAAGTGCGACGAGTCATACAACTAACAAGGATTTACCTCTTCTTGAGTTACACTTGGCAAATGCTCGCTTGTATCGCTAACCTTGTCGTCCACATCGGTTCTATGCAGCATAGTAGATGTGGACATGGAGTTTTGAACTTCCTCCACATCCTGTCTAGAAAGACTGCCATTCACAACAAATCTAGCAGCTGCGCTCTTGTCACTGTCATTTATTGTCTGAGATTCAAGCTTGGCTGCCTCTTCAGCTTTCCTCTTTTCTTCTTCTCTTTGCTGTCTTATCCTAGCCTCTTGCTCCTTTATCTGTTTAAATCTGAAAATTATCAACACATCAAACACCACAACTATAACAAAACCCGAACCGTGTTTTCGGTAAGAAATGACTCCTACCTTTCACCAGGTTTTACCCCTTCTGCTGTTGGCTTCTCTGATTCTCTGGCTACTGTGCTCATCGAAACTGACTTTAACTCGGACGATTGGATCTGGACTTGGGCTTGTTCTTGTTTGATGCTTTCATCGATGAACCGTTTGTCCGGGGTTTTTACACCACCTGACTTTTGAAGCCATGCTTGCTGAGCTGTGCTCAAGATGTTATTGGTAAGCCTGAGTAACACGTGGCAGATATAAGAAATGCCAAAATTCTCGAGATTATGGTATTACAACTAAACAAACCAGAAAATGACAAATCGATCGATTTCGTCTTGCAACAGGAGCTGGTTCTGATTAAAAGAAAATTGCTTACCAATAAAGACTTAGACCAGAAGGAACAGAAAGTGCAAAATATCCGATCATTAACGGTAGGAACTGCGTTATGGCTTGAGAACTCTTCATGTTTGGATCATTATTCTGGATATCATGATTTGAGAATTAAGATAAATGAATGTCGGTATAACGCTTCACGAAAAAGGCCAAGCTACCTAGATAGGCAGTAGCACTCTTATAAACGTCGAATAACAACAGACCTGCGTCGATTGCATAATCTGAACCGAGATGTACTGCGACACAACCAGCAACACAGGCAAGACAAGATATGCCAAGGTATCTGACCACCCAAGTGGTGGATGACCATCCTGCTCACCAGTCAAAGCAAGCATAACCATGTCAAATGGGTGCAAAGTAATGTAGCCCATGGACTCATAGTATCAAAGACAAAGCACTTACAACAAATGGGAAGAGCCAAGAGATACCACTCCCACTTTGTCGAGAAACGATCGTAGTTGGACCAGCCAGAGATGGTATCCAGAAAAAACCTTCTGTGAGGAGACCCTTTAAGTTTGGGCAGTCAAATTGTATTAGGGATATGTGTTAGTGAGAGAAATCAGTCTCCAAACAAATTCAAAGGCAATAATAAAGCACCTCATTGGCCACATTTGAAAGAGCTCTGTATAGTCCAATCCATACGGGGATTGTAGCCAACGTAGGCAGGCATCCTGAAATCCAGAACAAAATTGACATGTGATATACCAAGCAAATGACAGTTTAACATATGCAAATATGAGGAGTTCAAATATTCGATCTATCGAGTCCTTGAGTTCTTGTTTCACAAATGCACAAATATTGTGAGATCCCACATCGGTTGGTGAGAGGAACGAAACATTCTTTATAAGAGTGTGGAAACCTCTTCCTAGCACATGTATTTTAAAAATCTTGAGGGGAAACCCGAAAGGGAAAGCCCAAAGAGGACAATATCTGCTAGCGGTAGGCTTAGGCGGTTACAAATGATATTAGAGCCAGATGTACATCGAGGACGCTAGGCCCCGAAGGGGGGTGGATTGTGAGATCCCAAATCGATTAAAGAGATCCACATCGATTGGAGAGAGGAACAAAACATTCTTGATAAGGGTGTGGAAACCTCTCACTGGTATATGCGTTTTAAAAACCTTGAGAGGATGCACTAGCAGTGGGCGTGGGCTTGGGCTGTTCACTAAACTTACACAAACAAATGATCGATTCAAGGATTGTCCATAGGGAGAAAATCATAATTGTATAACAAGTGAAGCAGAACAAACCAACACAGAAGCTAGCATACATGGAGAAGGAGGCAGTCTATAACTACTACTATGGTTATTAGAGTAACTATGGCGTCTAAAAACGACGCAATTTGAGTACCTGCAAACGGGTTTATTCCAGCTAATTTGTAGAGTCGAGCAGTTTCAATTTGAATCCTCTCCTGCAGACCAGTTTGATCAAATTCAATATGGCTACCACTCTCATGATCATCACAATTAGATCACCAACTATTATGCTAAATTTAGTTTCATTCACTACATTTCAGAGATCAATCCTTCATGTTAGGGAAAAGCTTTTAACCTGATCCCCGGCATAACGTTGCTGAACGGCCTTTACTTGCGGTTGCAACGAACGCATTGCCATTGCAGATTCTACCTGAGTTCAACAAAGTCAAGAACTTCATATATATATATATACACACACACACACTAAACGAAAATCGCCTAAAGTTAAGTGTTAGCTCAGCTAAAAACCTGCTTCTTCGTCAAAGGAAATGTGGCAGCCTTAACAAGAACTGTAAGGAGTATAATGGCAAAACCATAGGCATAAGGAACATGCAGAGTAGAAAGTCCATTCTCAAGAATCTGCAACATAAAGCCGACTAGATTAAACACACTTCAATTCTAGAATTTCATGGACTTGGTGTGAATCCAACCCTAAAGTTACTCCTTTTTTTCTCAGCTTTCTCCTTCATAAATGGCTAAAGATAACGTACTTTAAGGACGCTCTCCATGTAATTGGTAATCCCCGTAAACCAATCCTCAGTTTGCTTGGCGGTGGTCATATCTTCCGGCGAAGCAGACACGGCGGCGTCGGCTATCGTATACAGAACGCGCTCAGCTTTACCGAACAACTCCCTCACAAAGCCCTCGGCGTTATCTGGGTCAGGCAAGAACTCGGGTTTAAACCCGAATCTCGCAACGGCAAGGGAACCGCGAAGGGAGGGCTTGTGGTGGGATAAACCTCGGAATTGGACCGCATGAAATAGAGGATTTGAGGTCGGAACACGGTTCGGAAATGAAGAGAACATAAAATTTGGGCGACAAGGAGATAAGGAAGCCATTTTTATGAAGCAAACAAGAAGAAATGAGGCTGGCAAGAACCCCTCAAATTGAAAAGGAAGGGAAGGGGGTTTATGGGTCAAACTCCAAGCAGAAAAACAGTGAATTTAAGAGCTCGATTGGACGATTGGAGCATGAAAGCTGAAGATTTTGAAGTGGGGTTCGCAAAAGTTGGGTCTTACTGTAACAAAGTTTAGATTTTTACAAGTGGGGTAGGAAATATGAGATCCATGACTCACACACACTCCCATCCATGGATAACCACGATTTTATTGGTTGGAACTTCCACGACTTGGCTTCACCTCTGTCTTTCAAACATTTTTGCCCGTACCTGCCAACCGCCATCAACAGCTTGGCTCAACAGAAACAAGCAAGTCAACTTCAACCCTGGTTTAGCCCTTTTGCTGCCACTTATTCCAGCTGTAGCATGGGTTCTGTTCAACATACAACCATCTCAACAGAATTGGGTTGGGATTAGGGGGGTGACTGCATCAGGGTTTATGAACATACCTGATGCTTCGGCCAGTGAGATCGCCGACGCTTCTTCAAGTGATGGCAGTGGGCAGCTTCTGCTGTTTGTCGAAGCACCCGCCATTCTTTGGGTGCTGTACAACATTCTAGATTTGTCCTTGACGTTAGCAACAGAACAGAGAGCTCCGCTTCACATTTTCAACTTCAATAAAATGTCTAAACATCCAACAACTTCAAACAACGTTCAAAAACTGCAAAAAAAAAAAAAAACGTATTGAGATTTACTTCAAAGTAGGATCTTTGCATATATGCAAGCATCCCAAATTGCCCAATGATTTCATTTCCTGGTGAACATTTGAATTCACAAAATTTATCCCATATCCTCACATTTATCCTTTGATGATGATCCATGAAGTTTGATAGTGTTAGAGTTGCTTGTTGTCACCATGTGTGCTAGTGTTCGTGTGGATGTTGTCTACCCATTCAAAGTAGACAATATCATATTATTCATGATAGAGGTGGGAAGGAGGTCGAGAATTGATACTTCTAAAACAAAATATAAATATATATGTAGGGTATGAATAAACTATATAAGCTAACGTTTTGAATGAAAAAACTAATGAAGGTAGAGTTATAGGCGGCTGGAGGGGCTAGTTAGTATTGGCACCATTTTGGTGAACAAAGCTTTGGTCCCCACTCCCCCAAGATTGATTGATTGATTTGATTGATTGATTGATTGATTTGATGGTTTGAAAAAACCAAAAACAAAAAAGTCTTTCCTTTTTCTTCACCCAATGGGCATTATAAAGTGAAGAAACTGAGCATGGATGGATGCATCAATCAGCACCCAACACAATCTAATCTATTCAACCATGCAGCCTCAAATTGTTTCAAGGCAGAGCATTAAGCCTTCTTCCCCAACGCCCCCTCATCTCAGAACTCATGCCCTCTCCCTCTTTGATCAGCTCGCCCCCCACATGTATGTTCCTCTCGTCTTCTTCTTCCGCCGCCCCCACGCTGCTTCCCCCAACCCCCCCTGCACATCCCACTTCCTTCAACGCTCTCTTTCCGCCACTCTGTCTCGGTAATTCTATCCTCAAATTTCTCATTGCTTTGCTAATTATACTCTTTCTATGCTACTGCTGATTGGACCACCATCAATCAAATTTCAATAATACCCTTCATCTTAATATGAAAAACTAATGTTTGAACTGGCAGGTACTACCCTTTCGCGGGCAGGATCAAAGACAAACTGACGGTGGACTGCAACGATGAGGGGGTCACGTTTTTGGAAGCCAGACTGGAAGGTGTCGTGACACTGGCGGAGATCTTGGAAGGCCCTAAAAGTGAGATAGTGGAGATGCTATTCGTGGATGGGCTGCAATGGAAACACTCCAAAATGGGTCCGTTGTTGGCCATTCAAGTTACCTACTTTCAGTGTGGAGGATTCGCCGTCGCCGTCCTTCTGTCCCATAAGCTTGGGGATCTTGCCACGCTGGTGAAGTTCGTCACAGATTGGGGCTTCCTCACTCGGGATACCTCCACCTCTGCTCAACACACTGTGAACCCACTTTTTCACTCCGCCGATTTGTTCCCTCTCGGCGACCTGCCACCCATGTCCGGCGCCGCCATTGAAGAAGGAAAAAACTTCACCTGCAAACGGTACACATTCAGTTAAATTCTCTTTGACTTTTGACCTTTTAACAACTTTTCTATTTGTTCATCATATTCTCATCAGGTTTGTGTTCGAAGCTTCAAAGATCGAAGCCCTGAAACGCAGCATCTCCGACAAAGTTAAAAATCCAACCCGAGTCGAAGTTGTGACGGCGTTGATTTACATAGCCATTATTTCAGCATTGCGAGATTCAAATCCAAATCCCAACAACCACCCCACATTACTGTTACAAACAATGAATTTACGCACAAGGATGGTGCCGCCGCTGCCGGAGAGTACAATGGGAAATATAGTCTCATTCTTCCCGGTGGCCGCCGCCGCCGCCGGGGAAAGAGAAGTAGAGGTACACGAGGTGGTGGGTGTAATGAGGAAAGAAATGGGTGAGTTTTGCGACAAATACGCCAAAAAGTACCGAACAGAGGAGTGGGTTGAATTGATAAAAAAGCGATTAAATGAAGTCAGAGAAATTCTGAGCAAGAATGGAAAAAGCCAATTGGTTTATAGATGCAGCAGTGGCTGCAAGTTCCCCGTTTATGGAGTGGATTTTGGGTGGGGAGGGGCGGCTTGGGTGACAATGGCGGCGCTCAGGATGAAGAACACGGTGATGATGATGGACGACAAAAATGGCGGCGGCATTGAAGCTTTGGTTTGCTTGGATGACAAGGAAATGGGTGGCTTTCAGCACAATGAGGAGCTTCTTGCTTATGCTTCTCTTAACCCAACTGCAAATTGTGCAAATTATGCAAATTATTGAATTTCCAGTTTGGGGAAAAAAAATATCATTTCAATTTTTGTTTTAATTTTCTGCTTTCTAGAAGTCTAATAAAATAAACCTTTTAAAACAAAGTTTATTGCAAATTTGCAAAAAAGAAAATTATTTTTTTGGTGAGATATGATGGTTGATTATTTCTTCCCATTTGGGGATGTCGGATATCTTTTTTCTGGTTTTGATCTCTTACTCTGTTTATAGACGTCGAGCAAGTGAGGGAGTAACATACGACTGTGTTACACTTAGAGAGATAGAGAGAGAGAGAGAGAGAGAGAGCGAGAGTTGATTTATGGGGTGGCCGGGGCAGTAGGAGTTGGAGTAGCATACTCAAGGAAGAGTTGATCAGCTTCAAGCCTTTTCATGTGGGGTTCCTCAAGGTGAACAATCGCATCAATGCCGCCGGCCTCTTTGGAATCCAACAACGTCACCAGATTCTTGAACCACAGCGCCGGAAAAGTCACCCACACAGGCCGGCCCCACCCGAAATCCACGTCATAAAGGGGAAACCGGCAGATGCTAGTGAACGCACACGAAATCATCTCTCCCTTCACGAACTTAGAAGCAATCTCCTCCACGCTCTCCATCAGCCTCTGGTCTTCATTCAGAATGTACTTCACTGTCTGGGCGTTCAGCTTGTTGGTTTCTTCTCTCAGCCGGTTCACTAGACCGTGGCAGTACGGGTCGTTCAGAATGTCCGGGGACGGGAAGATCATGGCGTTGAAATAGTAGTTCCCAAAGGCGTCGCCCGGAAGTGGCGGCTCCATTTTTGGCCGCAGATTCACTGTGTAGTTCACTAGACATGCCCTGTCGCTCGGAACTTCAGAAGAAGAGCCCTCTTTAAGAGCCGCAAGAAACCGTCCGTACAGAAAAGCCGTCAATGACTCGACCCGTGAAGGTCGGTGCGCTGCGCCATTCTCTCCGTATTTCTCGCGAATCGCCTCCACTTTCGAACCCTCAAACACGAACCTCCTCGCCACTCTGTTTCTCAGAATCGTCTTCGCCGTATCATACCTCGTCGTTTTCGCCGGGAACAACTTAGCCCCTTCCATGTGCGGTTTGAAAACCCCCTTCACTCCACGCGCCATCGCCGCCCAGTTATTATTCAGCGAAAACAGCGTCATCGCATCCGCAATCTTATGCGAGATGCACGACGCCACCGCCACCCCACCGCACGCGAACTCCGTGAACTGAACCGCCATCAGCTCTTCGTTGAACTGGTCCAACTCGACCGGGAACAGGCGGTTCAGATCGTCCGGTTGGGCATATTCCACCACGTCAGCGAGTTTTGTATTCACTCGCGCTTCCCGAAATAAGGCCCCCGTGTCATTGCAGTCCACAAAGGCGGAGTCGTAGTTGGGGCGGCCGGCGAGTGGAGGGTAGTGGGAGAGGACGAGGGAGAGAGTGCTCCGGAGGCGGTTCCGGAAGTGGATGGCGAAATCGGGATCTCCGGCGTGGGTGGGTCGGTAGAAGTAGAGGGCGGGAGCATAAATGTGAACGGTGATTTGGTCGATGAAGGAAAGGGGGTAATGGCGGAGGTGGGGAGGCGTGGGAGTAGCAGGTTTGATTAAATCCTCTGAGATGATGTCAATTTCAAGCTTCATGGTGTCCTTTATTTATTTTTTTTGATGCAACTGAAAGCGATTGAATTTTATCTAGAGAGGATAACATAACATAACATATATATATATGCGTGTGTGTTGCAAATGCATGCATGTTGACGGAGCTGTTAATGCGAATTATGCCATCCTCCCTCATATTCCGCATTTCTGACACCTCCCTCAATTAATGCCTATTTGTATTTACATCTAAGTTTATTAATGCATAACCTCACCAAATTTGATTCATTCAAATAAACGGTTGCCCTTCATTTATAACATCTTGTTCTATCTAACCCCTCCCGAATCATTATCGCTTACATTTTCTTTTCTATAAGATTTAATACACATCCAAATCAAAATAGTAATTTCCACCAACCCCAATTTTATTTTCAAAAATAGTATAATGGTTGAGAAATTAGAGGAGTAAATTGCAAGTGTTTACGTGCGTGAGATTGTGCCAGGCGTGTGGGTGGAGATCGGTGGCCCCACAGCCATACTGGTGGATAAGATCGGAGGAGAAGAACCATCCTCTAACTTCAACTCCTCCCGCTCTGGCCAAATCCGATCACACAAATGGAGGTTGCCATGTCCCTCAACGCTCTGGTTCGACTCCCCCTTTCCACTTCCAAGCTACACCAAGATGCGCTGCTCCGCCACTCGCTCTTCTCCGCGAGGACGATGCAGAAGCCTGAGCGGAGGAATCGCCACGCTCTTGTGGTCCAAGCGAAAGGCAAACGGGGGATGCAAGCTCGTCGGTTCCAAAGGGCTGCGCCTCCCCCGCTACCCAAGATTGAAGACGATGGAAACCCTAAATTCGTTATCTTCATCCGTATGCCCAATGTTTGTTCTCTATCCTTTTTACTTTTCAGCTCCGGTTGTTTCTATTGATTCATATTTATTTTGCCTCTCTGGAATTGGTGCCGAGAATGGCGTGAGATTTGGAGTCGCTCTCAATTATATATAAACTGTATACTGTGTTCTTGGCCACTCATTGAATAGATTACATTCTAAACTATCTTGAAATATGGCATCAAGAGAAGTAGCTCATTATTAACTCAAAATCTGAAAAGGGTGAGGTTCGTGAAGTTCAATATATTGCACACAATTATTGGGAATATCATCCGTAACATCGTCCCCTTTTTCGTTGATTAAGCAGGTTTATCTATGGTACCCCTTGAGTCTTATAAATGGTGGCACAACCGCCAAAATCATGGTTGCAGCAAAAGATAATTTTCTTGGGAAATATATCTACAAAGACACTCTGGCTAGGAATCTTGCTGCTGTTATATACCGTGTAAGCTTTAATTTTCATCGATATTTTGCTCCATTATCCTGTTCTTTACGTCTTGTATTAAGCCGCCTGTGCCCGTTCAAATAAAATGAATTAAAGTTAAACCTTTTAATTTCAAAGGTGAATATAATGATGTTATTCTAGTTAAAACTTTGTATTGGTGATAAAAGGAACGTTAAAGCTCGTACTTTGACAAGTGAGTGGTTTTAAAAGAGATGTTCTTATCAGCACATGCGAGACTGCTGAATGTTTGAGAGCTCTCGTCGGTTTGGAGAAAGTTGCAATCACATAGGATTTAGAATTTGTCTGAAAATCTGACTTAACGTTGATTGTTCATATAGGAATTGATTGCCACAATTTCTGTCCATTGAGAAAAACAGACAATTCTACGCTTTCTTGTCACTTTGTTTTTGCAAAATTACTCAATTCTCAAGCCTTGAACGACAATTCATTCTAAACACTCTTTTAAGATACTAACACTCGATCTACCAATGAACAGGATGAAAAGGAGATACAGAAGACAGCATTTAAACAGTTCCGCGTGTTGCGGTCAGCAACAGAATTCAGATATGGCTACAAGATTGTTGTAATGTTTCCAAACCTTTCTTTATGATTCATGAGCACAATATTTTATATTGTACTTCGGAATGGATGAACAACAATTTGTTGTCGTAATGTTAATTATATACTTTCATGCAGCAAAATGGCAATGTGAGGTCCGCACTGTCTACCACAGATGTAATTGAGGTAAGAACGGATTATTTGTTCTCTTCTTTTGTTCTTGAGATTTTATAAGGATTGAAAAGGCAAATCCTTGAACACCATGTGGTGGTAATCTTTTCCTTTGTAACTTGTTTCAATCGGTGAGATTTTCGACTAGATCATTTAGTTTACTTACACAGTTTTATTTCTGAATCAATCTTAGCTTCCAACACAAGATCAGCTGAAGACGGTTCTCGATAAAGTTAAAGACTTCTTCGGAGATGCGAAGGAATCATTCGGCAAACTCACTACACTAGGCTCACTTGAAGGTGAGGAGTCAGACGAGAACTCGGCGGAGAAGACCAAGTGAGTATTATTTCATTGATACTTCTTTTCGCTCTTCTGCCATTGACATTAAGAGAGAATATTGCAGTTCCTTTGCCCTCCCGCTAACAAAGATCCTTACAATTGTTGGGATTTTTAATCTTCAGACAAGAGTTTCAGAGGGGTAGATTGATTCCTTAATCCACATTTTCAGGGTTAAAACTTGAGGGTAGAGTGGTCGCTTTACTGGAAAGCGCCGCAGCACGAAGAACATCTTAAACTGGAGGGCATTGAAAGGTATATAGAACGATGGATCAGCAATGTTTTTTGTATCCAAAACTGTTAGCAGAAAAATTAGGGAGCTTTATACACGGTAATGTACACAAGTTCACCCATGCTTTTTGTTCACAAATCTTGTTTCTCTGACCCAGTGGAAATACACTCTTCATTCTTTCACGTATTGCAGTGGCCTTGATTTTGTCTTGTCAGAAACTAAGTTTTCTATATTTTTCCCGAGGAGATGCTGTTAAAATGACCACAAAGTTGACTCGATTCGTTGACCCGTCAATTTAAACACCTATTTAGTCAACTTAATGCTTATTTGGTTCTGAAAAGGTTCTCGGTTGCTACTTCTATATACCCATATAAAAATCCAAATCCCAATAGTTTGGGAAGGTAATATTCAATCCATTAAGTCAAGGAACTCACTTATTAGAAAAGATATCATTTCCCCCTGCATGCAAGGGTATGTAAATAGCATAATCATGCGATGAATAGGCCTTCATCTATCACTGGATACTCAGTTGGGTCATAGGAATACTCATAGCCAAACCTCATTGCATCATAAAGGTGAGTCGGACCTTCAGTGAAGATGCCTGGATCACCATAATCTGGAAACTCTATAATCTGTTCAAGGTTCTTTGGGTAACAACCATCTTGAAACAAATAGCCCTGCAAATCTTCGTCAAAGCTTGAAAAGGGAAACCCACTTCCTAAATCAGTTGAAATGCTGCTAAGATCGATCACATTCTGGTTTTTCACGCCCAGTGGAGCAGTAGCAGTTGAAATAGGCTCAAAATGGTCATTGATCTCATTGAAACTCTTAGCCTTGCCAGAACATGAATCAGTTGAAGCTTTTGGTGGGTTTAGATGGACCATCGGTTGGCTACAGTCCTCTGAATATGGAGCCTTACTTTCAATGGAGCTTCCTTTGTCTTTCTCTGTTGCTGACCGTCCAGAACTAATGGACGAAACTGATGGTAGTTGGTTGATTTGAACTTGATGTGGCTTGCTTTCTTGTTTGAGCTTCATCTGTGGAGCTTCAACCCAAGGGTAACATGCTGCTAACTTGCCTTCAGATTCAACAGAGGCAAACGAGTTGTTGAATTTCATGTGGGTACACCGTGTCTTTATCAGTTCAGTAGCAGCAGCTCTTTTTGGCTCTGATGTTTGCTCTTGAACAACCCTTTTCCTATCAGCTTCACAGCCTATGGAATCCACATTCTGAAGGAAGTTATCACCTGAAAAACTGAAGCTGCTATTCGTGACATCGGTTTGTGGCACGCCTAACGAGCTACAAACGCTGAAGTTTCCATCTCCATCCTTCAAACTCGAATCAGTCTGTTTCATCCCAACAACAAAGCAAGCTTTTGGATCATTTTCTTTCTGCAGTCGACTCAAATAGAGGCGATATTTCTGTATTCACAAAGGAAGTTGTCAGCCAGAAACAGAAGACTTCCCTTTAAACTAGATCAGTAGCAAGAATGAAGGTAGATATCCCAAACCTGCAAATGGCTAGCTACATTTTCCCTTGTTAGCCATGGGACATTCATGAGATCAAGAATCTTTTTAGGGCCAACTTCTGCCAAATTAGACATTAAGAATCATTACCTTTAAAGTTTTAGGAGGGGAAGTTTAAGAGTATTGTATGCTTACTGTCAAAGCCTATCTGGTTTACTGCTTCAACAAATTTCTGGTGCAGATCAACCGACCAAACAACTCTGGCTTTCTTTGTAGAACATGTCTCACCAAACTCTTTTTCCTCATACTTATCAACATCTTTTCTTTTCCTCACTGAAAACAGCTCCTCTACTCTAAGGAACTGACTATCATCATACCTATCTGATCCATTTCTAAGGATTTGAAGGCCTTCAAAAACATCATGCCCTTCAATATCTCTTCCCTCTTGAATCTTCTTTCGAAGTACATGCTGCCATATATTCCTAAGTTCTTTCATTCGTATTGGCTTTAGAAGATAATCACAAGCCCCGTGTTGAACCCCTTTCATTACTCTGCTTGTTTCTCCATCGACTGACATCACTGCAGGGAGGAAGACGAACTTATACATAAGAAATGAGGACTCTGCTAAAAAGACAACGTTTAATGCATTCAAAACAATCTTAAAGGTAGGGAGGCAGAGAACTGACTGATAACTGGTAGGTCCATTTCTAACCCTACATGCTCGAGGAGTTTAAAACCGTCCATGTCGGGCATGTTTACGTCGCTGATTACGATGTCGTATCCATCTTTTCTCTCCCTTAGCAGGCTCAGAGCCTCCCTTGCCAGGCAACATGTAGTCACTGCAACACAGAGTGCAAGTAAAGTGTTTCAGCCTAGTTTTGAAAAAAGTTCATCTGATTCAACTGAACTAAGCTAAATCACTCATTTTCAGTTTCACTTCCAAGCTTTAGCTGGAATAGATCCCATAAAAGTGATTAACTCAATTCCTTTCTCTGAAAGCCAAAGTGCGTCAGCCATGATTGAAAACTCAAGTGAATGAAGAGAGAACGTTAACAAAGAAAGAAATCGTGGTTTGAATTAAGAAACAGTGATTAATTACGAAGCAGCAGCAGCAAAATATAGAGCCAGGGAAAGCTCAGTAGAAGAAAACAAGCCCAGATTTTTTCTTTTTTTGAAAAATGGAAGGAAAAGGATAAAGAAACCACAGAACCATATGAGAAACTTTGCAGTTGCAGATGAACGTTTGATTAATCTGCCAAACCAACTTTAAACATGAATGGAAAGCTTTGATTTAGCTGATGGGGCTGTATCATTTTCACCTCAGTATTGAGAAAAAACAAAACAATTCAGAGCCTCAAAACTTGTAGTAGTACTAACAGCTCAAAATCAAGCAACAAATTAACAGAAAGAGGAGAGAGAGAGAGAGAGAGAGAGAGAGAGAGAGAGAGACTTGTTTTTGTAAATCAACCTTCATAAGAGCACTTTTTGAGCATCTTTTCCAGGATTTTGAGCCATGTTGGATCATCATCAACAACAAGAACACGAAGACCGACAGGAAACACATCGCTTCGAGGCGAAGAGAAGCCACTTTCCATGATGATGGAGCTGTGGAGGAGGATGAGAGAGGAGAAAATGAACAGTAAGTTTGGAACAACAGGTTTTTAGGAAAGAGCCTTAAAATTCTCACAACTGTCTGGGTTTTAAAAATGGCCCCAAGTTTACAGAGAGAGGGAAAGAGGAATCAATGAATCCAAGTGCCCAACTGTTCCCTTCAAAAGATTCATAGAATGTTATATATATTTACAAATAAACAAGAAAAAAAAAACAGTGAAATGAAATAAGGGAAAGGTAACTCCCTCAGCAGATGCAAGAGGTGAAAGAATATGAGTTGGGAGAGAAAAGGCATCTTTACAAGGGACCTGCTTATAGATATGTATGTATATTAAAAGCATTGAAATGACTATGTAATAATGAATCAAAGAGAGTGCAGGAAAAGGAATAAAAGCATTAAAAAAATATATATATATATGGAAATATATTGGGAAGCATAGGGAGAGGAGCAGTTATAATGAACAGTAGGAGCAACAATCCAACAAATGAAGGTGGGAACCCCTTTTTATCTGCTCAACTTAAATTCCCTTTTGCACATTTGCACTCCAAGTGGGAAATCCAACTTTTTTTCTTTTCTTTTCTTTCTTTTCTTTCTTTTCTTCAAGTCATCTGCAGCAGAGGGACTTTTCCATGCTTGAGTTCAACTATGAACTTCACCATTTTGTTTTCTTCTGTCATTCACCAGTTTCTTAACCCAACTTATTATTGAATGTCACCCACATTTTGTACTTTTATTCTTTACTATATATACCAAAGCTCCCTCCATACCTTCCTTGGGTTGCCTGTGGCAGCTTATAACCCTTCTGATGAAATGCCCTCCACCGATGCCCAAAAGACAATAGCATTGGCGGATGAATAGCTTCACAACCAACGGTATTTCTGTAAAGATGTTGTAACAGCCTAACCCCACCGTTAGCAAGTGTTGTTCGCTTTGGTCTATTACGTACCACCGCCAACTTCATGGTTTTAAAACACGTCTGTTAGAGAGAGGTTTCCACACCCTTATAAGGAGTGCTTCGTGCCCCTCTCCACCCGATGTAGGATCTCACAGCTATATATCATTTTTATATCCTTAACAAGGTTACCAGATGTTGAACTCACATTGTACCGACAAGTGTTCGATAGGTGTCGAGCATGAAAACGGCAACCAAACTAAAATATTTGTCGTTGTTAGTCCCTAAGTCGTAATTTTGGAGATGAATCAAAAGCGGGAACAGCGAAGAAGTTGTCTGTTTGTTCTTTTATTGAAACAGAAATGGAGAAAACAGTAGCAGTAAGTTCATAGAGATATAAAGAAGAAGAAAGTTGGTAGTGCAGGCACGTGGAGTCCATTTAAAAGGCAGAGGCAAAGGCAAAGGCAAAGGCAAAGGCAAAGACAAAGACAAGAAAAGGTTGGGTTCAGAAGAGAAGTGGTGAAATTGGGCAGCACAGCACAGAAAGGCACCTGAAGAACCCCAAGAGCGTTGCATTCAAGATAAGTCAAACGCTGAGAATCCTTCTAACTTTTCTTCCCTTCTCACCATTCTTAGTGATACCCAATTCAAGAAAGTTGAGGAATACTCAAAACTTGGTTCTTATCACATACTCTTTCAACAAGCTCTTAAAATATTAGAAGTGGAAGCTTTTTAAGACAACCCCATTGCTTGCTTTGCTTTGCTTGTCTGTTTGTGAGTGTGGATGCCCAATAACTCAACTTGATATAATTAATTATGTACTTGGGAAAGCCTCATTAAACCTCCTCTCCCCTCACTTCCATGTATTATAATATATTTACTCTTTCTTAACCTTAATTAACTACATAATTAAGCAAAGATTATGGAGATTATCAGCATCATCCTCACGAACTTATTAAATATGAACCCAAAAAGATGGAGAGGTTAAAGAGGGTTGAAAGGTATTTGTGGTGTGTGGAACCCATTGGGTTGTGAGTGTTGAATTTGATGGTGAGATTGGTGTGTGGTCATGATTACTAAAACTAATGTTCTTCAAAACCTCTAATCATATGACATTTAAACTAATCTCACTCCCATTACTATTAATTCAATGCGTGAATTATGCAAAAGCTTTTTCTTTTTTATTTAAACAAAATTTAAAATTTTCTATAATTTTATCATTATTTTTTTAAATTTTGGGTTGAGTTGAATTTTTAGAAAAATAAAGAAATCAAAATGCTATTTTATTAATTTTTTAATACACCAAAAAGGAAATGCCCACTGACAAATTCTGTCTCAAATAAAATATAAATATAGAAAATAATAATTAAAATTAGGAAATTTTGAGGATGAACCTTCCTCCAAGTGGATCGGCTTTATATTAGTTTATGTAAAGTTGGAATATGGTTTTGCCTAATGCTCTTCTATCATATGCCCTTGCCTCTTTAATTATTCCCTTTCAACTTTAATATTATATATTATATGTATTCTACCTTTTTATCCAACTACCTAATAATTAAAGACGAGCGGTTGACTAATCGTACGAAATAGGTTCGTAGACCCTTGATGCTTAAGATCCTTACAAGAAGCATTGCTACATCATCAAATCGTGAACAATTGACGATGTGGTCTAATGAGGGTGTGCTTGCTTTCTTGGGCTCCGCTTGAGTTTAGAGAAAGGAACTAAGTTGTGGCGTGGAGATATGTTAGTAGATGACATTTATGGTGTTGGAGTCGCACAAGAGTCTTGGCATGCTTCCCTTGAAAGAAGCATACCTATAACGTTGCCGATACGTATACATAACGAGACCACCTTCACAACCTTCTCCCAAATGTTTGAATATACTAACATGATGTATGAATGAACTCAACATGGCATAATTCCATTAGATATTTCTTTCGGCTTTTACGTCGTACATAAGTGGACGACTAGTCTCCTACTTAAGGAACGATTTACTTGTAAATCATTTCATTTCATTTCATAAAAGGAGTAAAGTTTTGGACACCCAACTCAGTGTTTACATTTGACGGTCGGCTATGAAGGGATCTGTACAGAAATTGGTTTAGTTTGGTTCAAATCAAGTATTCATAATAAACTAAGAAAAGGGCGTCTGGATATTCCTTTGGCAGGCTGCTTATATAGAGATAGAACCGTGACAGATCTTCCTTGGAGACTTTTTCAGTGTCAACCACATCTTCACTGCAAGTTAGCACCCACAAATCCTCTGATTTGATCCTCTTCAAGCTCCCCCGACAAAACGGGCACGACTCCGATCTCGTGTTCCTACAAGTCATTCACAAGCAAAGACATTAACGCAGTCGAACCCAGAGCCCGATGGTGATGATCTAGGAAGGTTTGTATGTATGTAGTTACCAATTGTGGTAGCATTTGATGCACATTGAATGGCAGCAGTTTGGCAACACCATCTTTGTGGAAGCTTCTAAGCAAATCCCACATTCTTCTTCTCTCTCTACATCACCATTAGAGAGCTTTCCATCTCCTTGGACTCCCACACGCTTCTCCTTAGCGTTATCCAACTCCTTGGCGTTCGCTTGGAGCCGTTGAAGGGATGGCAATATCACAGCTGAAGTAGCACGTTGGTTGGACTCAAAACAAGCTCATATACTCAAACTCATACAATATCAATACCACAATAGACCAAGCCTAATGATATCAAATACGGGGCATAATGTGAGATCCCACATCGGTTGAAGAGGAGAACGAAACATTTCTTATAAGAATGTGGAAACCTCTCCCTATCAATTGCGTTTTAAAAACCTTAAGGGAAAGACGGAAAGGAAAAACTCAATGAGGACGATATTTAAAGTTCATGCTCCTACCATCATGGATGTGTGTGAAGTGTTAGAGGTGCTAGAACAGGTTTGTGCATGGGATTAGAGAAGTGTTTGGGATACAGAACTCCAAAACAGAGTGTTTGAAGGCAAGAAAATGTACCATAAAAATCTTTGAGAGTGGCCTTTCTTCCATGCGCTGATAGGTTGGGTCTTCCATCTGTGTAAACCTGAACAGCACCATTTGACAGAACAAACTAAGACACATAAACATCAAAACAAAGGCACATTAAAGAGGTGAAGAAAAGAGAGACGCGCCTTGTAAACAAGTATGTGGAAGAAATTTAGGTATCTGGGAAGAACACATGTGCAAGAACAATCCACCCATTGCATCAAAAACAGAAGCAGTGGAGCTAATTGACTGTAAACCAGTTTCATTTGGAGATATGAACCATGTTTGGCTCTTGGAATTGCAACAGCCCTGCAAACCCACCATAGTTTCCCTCCATAATTTCATCAAAACCACTAAACCGATCGAAATTTGTATGAACTGGGAAGATAAAATGAAAAAAATGAAAAGGGAAAAGGGATACTCACAGAGCATTGGCGCGATTTACATCTTCTTCGAGGACTTTCAGAGAATCCTTACAAGAAGACCTCGATAGCCGATAATACATAATCCCACAACTTCGAAACCCCCAAAAATAATATACCCACCAAATTCTTTTCTTCAAGAACGTGTTTACAGAACACCCAGAAGAGAAATTTGGTGGTAATTGATTAGAAGAAGAAGATGAAGAAGAAGAAGAAGAAGAAGAAGACTGTCGTTTCACTCCTCCGGCGATTACCGATAAGGAAGGGACAGCGGCGTCTGAGAAAGCGATGCTTCCTTCCTCCTTTTCCCAATTTATGTGTAAAATGTCAAAATTGTTGTTTATGTTTCCACTACCGAATTCAACACGAGCAGTTGGTTTCCCCTTTTTCAAAATTACTCCAAAAACCATCATTTTCAGTAATTATGTTTCCTTCCTGAATTAAACTCTCATTAATCACAAATTAAGTCTGTTTTAGTAATAATTCAATTCAAACTATACCCATTAGCTTGTCTCGTCTCATCTTTTTAATAAACTCTTTGGGTCCCATTCCAAGTTGACTTTTCTTCTTTTAAATAACTAAACTTAAAATTCTTTAGAAACATCAAATATTGAAGAGTCGAAGTACGGAGAGGAGGCGCCGGTGGGATTTTGTTTAACCAATTGGTTGGGCAGTGGAAAAGTTCTAATTTTGAGGGAGTTTGCTCATCTACTTCACCGACCCATCATCCGTTTTCATAAATCAAACTCTCTAAACCCTTTAAAACCCAAGTTTCTACGCCCAAAATCTCCCCCATTCAAAGATGGAGGAGCTTCATTGCATTGAGCACCTTAAATCCCAGCCCTTCTGGGTTTGCTTCCTCTTCGCATTGGGTTCTCTCTCCGCTCTCAAACTCTCGGTAATCCTTCTGAAATGGATCTATGTCAATTTCCTCAGACCCCCAAAGAACCTCAAGAGATACGGCTCCTGGGCGCTCGTCACCGGACCCACTGATGGAATCGGCAAGGGTTTTGCTTTTCAATTGGCTCGCAAAGGCCTCAATCTGATTTTGGTCGGTCGGAACCCCGAGAAACTCAAGGACGTTTCCGATTCAATCCTCGCTAAATACGCCAGCATCCAAGTAAAGAACGTCGTCGTTGATTTCTCCGGCGATGTTTCAGAAGGGATTAAGAGGATCAATGAAGCTATTGAAGGGTTGGATGTTGGTGTTTTGATAAACAACGTGGGGGTTTCGTATCCGTACGGGAGGTTTTTTCACGAGGTGGATGAGGAGCTTCTGAAGAACTTAATCAAGGTCAATGTTGAAGGCACCACGAAGGTGACTCAAGCTGTTTTGCCTGGAATGTTGAAGAGGAAGAGAGGTGCCATAGTTAATATTGGTTCTGGTGCTGCCATTGTCATTCCTTCAGATCCCTTATATGCTGTCTATGCCGCTACCAAAGCGTAAGCCCCCTCCATGAAGCTATGCATAAATAATTCCCCTATAATATGTTGGCTGTTACTGGAAGACATGACTGTTGCAATTTCAGGTACATCGATCAATTTTCAAGGTGTTTATATGTGGAGTACAAGAAGAGTGGAATAGATGTGCAATGCCAGGTAAAAATAAGTATCCTGCCAACCAGTCTGAAACAATGTTAAAAAGCACTTTTTGAGCTGTATCTTGTGGTTGATGCAGGTTCCTTTATATGTTGCTACTAAGATGGCATCAATTCGGAGATCGTCCTTCTTCGTTCCCTCGACCGATGGATACGCAGCTGCAGCTCTTCGGTGGATTGGGTACGAGCCTCGCTGCACACCATATTGGCCTCATCAACTTCTCTGGGGTTTGGCGTACTCGTTGCCGGAGTCTGTTGTCGATGGTTGGCGCCTGAAGTTTTGCCTTGGCATCAGAAAGAGAGGACAACTCAAAGACTCCATGAAGAAAGAGTAGGAAGATGCTTAGTTCTAATTTATGGAGAAGAAAGAACCTTTCCCCTTCCCCCCTCCCCCTCCCCCTTAGTGTCGGTTGAAATTTGGCCTAGAAGCATGCTAGATTTGAATGTCTTGAGTTTTATGCTTCTTTGATGACCTTTCAGTATATTTCTTCAATTTTATGCTTCTTTGATGACCTTTCAGTATATTTCTTCAATATATTCTTCCTGTGAAAGGAAAAAGAACATAGATAATGGATGTGCTCCATTTGACTCTTATTATCCAGGAAATTTGCTTTAAATAGTGTTTGAAGAAATATATATCCATTTTAAAACTAAGAAGCAAAGTTTTAAAGACTCGACAAATCACTTATAAAATGCCCGGCTCGGCTGCTACGTAAAAAAAACTTCCCACCTCATTCTGGTAGGAGGTATGGGGGAGGAAACCATGGTTAGCTTTATAAGGCCAACCAGATTAATTAACTTGTCATCCTACAAGAAACGCCACTAGGTAGTCTAATGTTCTACACTAATATCAAACAGGAAGCCATATGAATCTGGCATTACTTTTCATCAAGGACTAGAGCTTTCTACTTTATCAACCTATAAAACATCTCACTCTAGGTATAAACAGACGGTAAAAACTGCGTAATGCTGAACAAACATGCAAATGTAAAGGCATTATTATATGTGCAGGCCGCCAAACATCTAGAATAACATACTGCTCGATAATCTGTGTAAGGCATGGACCGGCTACATAAAGGATTTAAGAACAGCACGCAGGAAAAGTTATAAAGAATTTGCATAATGGACTATGGTTTTTGGACAGAAAAGAACCCCACAAGATATTATCATATAGCAGGTGACAAATCAACGATCCATGGATATTTGACCTAGACTATATGCTACTACAGCATACTTCATCACAATCAACAAAGGTCGGGTAAATGGAAGTAAATATCTCTTACTCTCACTAAATTGATGCTGTTCCAGTGGGTAATTTATGAGAAACAAGCACGGCTTCATTACTTGCAGCTTTCTTCGCAGCAAGCTCCTCTAGACGTTTCCATGTGGCTTCTTGTCTTGCTTTTACCTCATTTTCCTTCAATTCGTCTTCCTGAAACTTGACTAAGCATTCCTTGAGAAGATCAGGATCAAGATCATAAAATATCTTCCGGACATTCAAAGTCAAGCTATGAACAGCCTGATTCCAGTGACTTCTGGCATTCTTTTCCAGAGCTGGAAAGATTATGGGCAGTATGATCTTGCGGTTTTCCTTGATCAAATTTTCAATGTGATCATTATTCCACAAGAATAGCGCCCTTTCTGCTACCTGGGAAAGCAAAAAGCTGCATTAGCGTAGGATTCAAGATTCAAGAACGTATGGAAGTTCACACCCCTAGGCAACATCTCTAAATCAAGTACTTCATTCTAGGCTCCACATGCCAAATACCCAGGAGTTGTAATGCCACAAGTCCCCCAGAGTGAGATGTTTTTCTAGCGGAAAAGTTTATTGGAACTATGGAAAATAACAAAAATGAGGAAATAGACGATCTTCTCACAGCAGTATTACCTAATTCACATCCTTAAACATTCAAACTTCCTGCTTACTAATTACAAGCTTACAAATAGCGACAGGTGAAATCCAAGCAATCAATAAAAGCAACTAGTACCTGAAAATGTGGACAGTTTAGACACCGAGCAATCCGGCGAAACAGGGGTACCATACAGCGCTGAAACTCTGGAAGTTGAGTAGCTTCTAATACTTCTTCCAACTCACTGAGGAACATTACTTCTTTTGAACTATTTGTAACTGGCCAATACTTCAATAAACCTCTTATGACTGTATCAGCAAGCTTGCAATCTTTCTCAACAAATTGTGTGATGCAGTATGATAACTGCTGATGGTACATAGCTAGGCATTTTGGTTTATGCAAAGGAATCAAAGCACGAATAAGGAATAACTTGTGCTCTTCTTTAAGAGGAAGAGCGAACCCATTGATGATGCTTCCCAAAATTTCCAAGAGTTCAGCTATCCCATTATGCTTTTCTGTCTCGAAAATAAATCGATAAAATATGTTATTTATGACTTTTCTAATAAAAGGTCGGTGTACCATAAACTTCCCATAGATACGGTGCAGAATAGTTTTCAAGTATTCTCTTTCTCTAGGATCTTCAGAGTCAAACAAATCCAGCAGTTTCAGAATGAATGAATGATCGATGTATCTTTTAGCCAATTTCGCATCCATCTCAGGTGAGGCCACAAATCTGAGAAAGAATTCATAAACAATTTGCAAATGAGGCCATGCAGGATCCATGGACGGCTCCTCCTCCTCCAAATCAAAACCTTCCACAATTTTGTTCTCGCGCGATTGAGGGCTCATTGTTCTAAATAAATTAAGGGAGACCATTTTTATAACTTCCTGAATGACAATTTCAGTAAACTTGCTATTGACAGAAGTTACATAATCCACAATCTCCAACAAAGTTTGTCGCTTGATCTCCTTCTCTTTAAGGTGCTTTGTTGGGTCACTGAAGTCGAACAAAAAGCAGCATAGATTCAGTTTCTTAACAAACAAATTCTGCTTTTCAGAGTTTGGAACTTCCCTAAACCCGGGCAATGGCTCATACGAAGATGTGGGAATTCCATTCAGTTTTGTATTTGCACCTTTATTAGCCTTGCTACCATGATTTTTCCCAACATCTTGGACAGGGTTCGTGGCTGGAAAAGAAGAAACCAAATTTGCTGACTTGCCAGATGCTAAATCATTACTTCTTGAACTGGCAGAAGCATAAGCAGTAGAAGGTGCCGTATGGCCTCCACCATGTTCCCTACTCTCAGCATTCTTCGATGATTTTCGGGGAAGCTTACTAAATATCTGTTTGATCATAATTCATATAAACCTATAAAGTAACAGAAAAGTAAAACGCTCTTTTCTTTGGCCTCCAAAAGTTGTTGAGCGCTACTACAATTCTATCAATCCAGAAAGCACTCCATTTTTCCCATGTAAACCGGAGGAAGCAGTAATCATAGCAGGCACTTTACCAGCATAAACGAAATGAACCAAGCAAACCAAAGCCACCCTTTTCGTCTAAACAGTAAGCAGACTCATCCCAGAACCCTGTCCTGAACTCATTTGATTCAACAAAACACCAAGAAGCGTAATCGAACATATAATCGGCGATTCCGGAAAACCTAGTCAGCGTGCTTTGACCCCAGATTTGAATCCAAACACCCGAACGACCAGAACACTCAATACCGAAGATCTGAAATCCCGTTCCGAAAACGATTCTAAAAAATCCCCAGTCAAAAAAGAGAGCGAATTAAGCAACAATCAACACATATCCGTCGGAATTCTTCCGGCCAAGTCAGTCTTAGGGTTCAATTTGAAATTGAAAACAAAAACACGAAAGCGAAGGGTGGGGATTTGGAATGGCGACGAGATACAAAAAAGGCCAAGCGAGAACAGGGGAACAGAGAGCCCCAGAATCCGATAAAAGGAAGGATTTGTAAGGGGGGAAATGGGTTCCGAAATACTTACAGAGAGAGAGAGTAGTGGGTCTCTGCTTCGCGTTTTCTCCTCTTTGTGGCTTCCGCTGTTGACTGATATTTCGAATCAACAAATAAACCCCTTTTTTTTTTTTAGTTCCAGTGGTGGATGCCCAATCACAATGGGCCTCTTCCCTAATAAATTCGAATTTGTTGTATATATATACACGTAGATGTTGATTTATAAATTAAAAACCACAACTTTATTGTGATTTATATATAATACATATTATTTAGTTTGAATTCAACGTTTGACTTATTATATCAGTTGAATTATGCTTACAATGTCAATTAAAAATGATTCAATTTAATTTGAATTAAATCTGACCCATGGAAGATATTTTTATTTTTATTTATTTAATAGAAAATGGGAAAAACAATTTTTGCTAATTTATATCATATTGGAATTTAAATTTGATCTAGTCCGACTGTTTTTATAATATTTTAAAATTTAGAAACAAAATATTATTATTATTTTAAACTGAGCTCCTATCGCAACAAACACGCGAGAAGCGAGAAATCCAACTGCAGAGATCCATCGTAATCCAAAACTACAATTTTGAACCGTCCGATCAAACAAATTCAACCCAAAGCCCAAACCTCATCAACTCCAACGGGCCCACATCACGCTGCCAAAGTCAATGCCGTCGGTCTGATCAACATCCAACGCCCATAAGAGAGCATCGTTGTTGAAATCAAAGCTGCAACGTATTAGATTCCCGCTCCCGCCACAACGCAACCACTGGCATTCAACCAACACGTGTCATTTTCTCTTTCACTCTCTCTTTCAATGCGGACGATTCACCGTTACACTTCGGTTTCTCCTCTCTCTAATTTTTTATTTATTTAAAATTAAAGCCCTATTTTTACACTTTAATCTACCCACTTCCAAACATTTAAATTATATAATTTTAATAAATCTCAAAATTAATCTATATGTATTAATTTAATGAATTTTATTTTATTTTCAATGTGTGTGAAAAAAATGAAAGTAATTTTTTTTATTAGATATTTGTTATTATTAAGAATTAAAAAAAAAAAAAAAAGAGATTTTTGACGCTTTTCACGTTGTAGAGAGCCTTATAATTTAACCTTTTGTTTTGTTTTATCGCACTTTCCTGCACTTTCTCTCTCTCAACTCGATCGGCAGGTTCCTTACCCTCCGCGCTCGCTCGCTCTCTCTCTTGGAGTCGAATTTCCTCTCGAGAAAGATAATCGTTTTTCTCTTTTTCCGTCTAAAATTCCCATCCAGAGAAAATCTTCATTGCCGAGGATTCGATTCCAAGAGATCCATACTTTGTTTCTCGATTACTTCATCTGTTCTTCATATGGTATCGTTCTTCATCACTTTGTTTTTTCTTCTCTTTGCTCATCACATTCTAAGGTTTTTCATGTCCTACTCTTTCTTCAACCGCTCCGGTTACGTTTGATTGTTTGTTTGTTTTTTTTTTCTTCTTTTCGAATCTGCTGGTTTGTTTGCCTCTAACTACTTCTGATTCAGGAATTTAGGTGAATATAGAAAAAACGAAAACGATTAATAGTTGAATTAGTTTGAGTTAATTTTAAAAGCGAAAAAGATTGTCGTTGTTTCTTATTATGTAGATACTTTCGACGCGATTGATCATCGTTCCCCCTCCCCCAATTTTTGATCGAGCTAAGAACGTTTTTTTTTTTCCGCAAGAAACTCTGAATTTCTGGTGCGTTGTTTTAGTCTGCCATCCAAATTAGGGGTTTCTTGTAATTATTTATCACTTTTCCTTTTGTCTTCCCCTTCTATTTCATTTCCCATGCCTTTCGCCTTTTTTTCGTAGTTTTTTCTTGGAGAATTTTGGGAATTTAGGGTTGTAGATTTAGGTTGGGGTAGGTAGGATCCGTGATGGCTCTTAATTTCTCTTGTCGTCCTATCTTTCCCTTGCACCATTCTGAGGACAATTTAGTTTCTCCAATGAGGATTGCCAATGGTTATATTGTTGATGGCATTCATGAGAACAATGCCGAAAGCTGTGGAAGGCTATTTCATCTTGGCCGGGAGGTGGATGCTTGTTTTGATCGTGGAAAGGATATATGTTCAGATAGTTCGCAGGGCCCTGGCACCGAGGACATTCTTGATGTTTTACCTGCTGATCCATTTGGCATGGATATAAGTACCACTTTTACAGCAATTACAGGATGGCTTAAGGACATGGAAGTGGACTATGCTGAGTGTGTCAGCGACAGGGGTGGTGCTGGCGAAGGGAACGCTGAATTATTTGCAGGTCTGAATTTTATTTGGAACAACGCTCTGAAGTTCCAAGCCTTTCCCGAGATTAAAAGAATTGTTCAGAAGCCTAATCCGATGTGTAGCTGTGATGGGTGTCTGGATGGAAAGGAAACTGGCGATGTGACCTGCTGTTGTGATTTTGGATCCATTTGTAGTGTGACTGAAGTATCTTCTGCTAATGACGATCCTCCTAGCTATTGTGAGCAGCAGGTTGCAGAATGTCAGGAGCAGAATTGCATCTATTGGGAGGTAGATGGAGGAGCTCCTCATGAAGGCTTAAGCTTTGCTCTTTATTATTTAGGTGTTCAGGATCTCTGCTCTATTGGAAGGGTTTGCCGATCTCTGCATTCAGTCGTACAGGGGGACCCCCTTTTATGGACGAACATTCACATAGATCAACCATTGAACGAGAAGATAAGTAATGACATTCTTTTGCAATTAACTAACAGGGCTCTAGGTAACCTGCAATGCTTGAGTCTGGTGGAATGCCCAAGAATTACAGACGAGGGCCTGAAGTGCGTGCTTGAAAGCAATCCTAGGCTGACAAAAGTACGCATAACTTCTTCCATTTTTTGCTCTTTCATAATTAGCTGAATTGTCTCGTTGTTTAATTTGAAATTCCTGTCTTTGCATGATCCATTTACATTCAGATTCACAGTTTATTTTCCTTTATATTGGCACTTGGATATGTTACCTACCTAGCTTGATGTTATGAATCACTGCTAGAAAGCCTTGTACATACTTTTTACTTTCTGTTATTTAGGTTTCTTTTTTGAGTTTGAACATTTCCTGAGTTTCCTAATGATGTTATTTCGAAGCAGAAGTTTCTTTATTGACACATTGAACTGGAATTACTAATCTAGGTTAGTTAGGATGTCTTATGCTAAAAGCCACAAAGTTGCTCATGTCAGCATTCGCATTAGTGTTTTTAAAATTGGTACAGGGATATTCGTAGGACACGTCAACAAGATTTATCTTTGACACGCGTTTGATCCTAACACTTGGCAAAAAAAATAGTTTCCACCAGGGGCGCTATTTTGTGCAAAGTGTGAATATGCAACTTCTTAGCACTACATCATGCTATAATTTACTGACCGAGCATGTTACTAAAATATTTGTCCTTTGCATGTTTATGCAGTTGTCTGTTCCTGGATGTACTAGACTCAGTATTGAAGGAGTTATTAGTAGCTTGAGGGCTTTCAAGTTGACAAGTACCCAAGGAGTGAAACGTCTAAGAATCGGTGGATTATATGGGGTGACACAAGAACATTTTAAAGAGTTGAAGTTCTTATTGGGAAGTGACTGCAACCTCATGCAGGAAAGTTCTTATAAGCCACATTTTTATCACAGGGGAAACTTTTATGTATCTTGTGATGATGAACGCGCTATTGATATTGAAATTTGTCCAAGATGCGAAAACCCGAGGCTTGTCTATGATTGCCCAGCAGATGGTTGTCCGGGAGGCGGACTTGCAACTCAGGCATGTAGGGCTTGCACTCTTTGTATACCGCGGTGTGTCCAGTGTGGTCGATGTGTTAATGAGAATGAGTATGTGGAAACATTTACTTTGGAATTGCTTTGCTCAGATTGCTGGAAGCCATTACTGAAGTGTAGAGAGAAACAGGATTGCAGGGATCAATCTGCGCCTGTGGAACAGGAAGATGGCTTTTTTCTACATGGCTAGAAGGGCAACGTGCACTTCATGGGAAAAAAGAAAAAAAAAAGAGAAAAAACCACAAAAAAAGAGCTTCCTTCAGGTTCTCTTTCTGGCAGCTGCCATGTTAATCATATCAAGAGTTGAAGGGGACGAAGACGAAAAGCCAAAAAAATATATTATATATATATATATATCCAGTGTTGAATGGTACTTTAAGAGAATAAGTAGCAAATCAAATTAGTGAGTGAGGCAAGGAATAAGACGAACAGTCTGACTTTTTACTATCGCTGTTTGATGTATATATATTGTTGATCAAGCTTGGATGAAGACCTCTGTGTGGATCTAGGATCTTAATCGTACCATTAATAATGAATGGTGTCTCTATTCTACAAGGATGTACTCTGCCCTGACTAAGCTCAGCTCTGAGGCTATCAGAAAAAGGAACACAAGCTGATATCGGTCCAATATCCTGAGTTTCTGGTATCTGCATGGTATGTGGGAAGTTTGGCGTCTCTGTTATAGTCTTGGTATCTTCATGAATAAAGCTGGCCGTGGATGGGATTTCTTCTTGGCCTTGTACATTCTCAGGTGCTTTACGCTGTTTATCGAAGTTGCTTCGGCACCCTTCCAAGCTGCTCGATAGAACTCATCTCAACATTTTGATTTGATGCAAGTATATCCTCCTTTCGTCATCCTGCATTACTTTTGCTTGTGTTGGACTAACCTGTGGATCTGGACAGGGGGATGAAATAAACAATAAATGTTATTGTATATGTGGAAGTTGTGTACTTCCTCTTGGCTAGGCCAGTTCTAGCCTAATTATCACCAAAAATAAACTCTCAGGCCTGTTTCTTATTGTTTTGATTATATAATTGAACATCCTTTGGCCTGTTTACAGAAATGCTTTTTAGATGTTAACCAGATTTTGCATGCCATTGTCATCATGAGAACATCAATGCAGACACCAAAGAAAGGGCGGCTCATACCAATCATAGGCTAAAATTGAATGTGTATTAAATATTACCACCCATGAAATCATGGAACAAATACATGTTGGGAAATGGAATTCCGAGACAGAGGAAACAATACATCACATTCAAACCAAAAATCATCGGTAAAATTCAACATGCCCAGCTATCTCCCTGCAAAGCAATTTGGCGTCGCTTGCCAACTTTATGCTCTTAGAAATTGCAACTCCAGTCTGCTTGTGTGTGGATGTTGGCTTATACGACTCGACCTCCTCCTCTCTTCCCAATGATAAAGCCTCCCTTGCAGGAACAACATTTTCCCACCAAAATTCCCTTAACATTTCATGAATCAATTCCCAGTAACCACGTTCTCTACAAACGCGAAATATCGTGCTTCCATTTGGTGTCCAGCAGTACAAATCCGCCCACTCCCTGTCCATTATCTCCAACTGACCCTGTACCTGTGGCATGTAATAGAAAGGCATGGTCGACCAGGGCAGTCCCTTCTCGGGCTTTCCCTTGTTGTATGGACATTTGACTTCCAGGATCCCACCTCCTTGAAAGCATCCCAATAGGCCGTCGGGGGACGCGCCTAGCCATTCCAATTGCTGTTCAGAGTGAGTTGCAAATCCTAAAAAGCTCACATCTCGCCCTGTGATGCTTTTATACCGATGGATGGCATTTTCTTCATTGAGCACACCCCACTCCATGGCATACTGCTGTCGTGCTTCTGGTTTTTTAATCTCTGAAGGAAACACTTTCTCATGCCATAGCTCAAAGCGACGGCTTCCTTTCCAGAAGCCTAAGGCTGTGCTGAATGTGCTAGTAGTCAGCTTGTCTCTCCTCAGCGCAAACCATTCTTCTGAACGCTGAGGGGCATCCGATGGGGTGACCTGGGAAGCTACAATCAAAGCTGAGGGTAAACGGATGAGCAGTGGGTTGGTTACGGATTTAGGCGGTGAGATGCTTGTTGAAAAGGTTCTTGAACCATTCCATTGCTTTCGTTTTGAGAACAGCCTTGCATTTGATCTAGGATGTGTGCAGCAGATTCTAGCAATAGAGGTGTTGCTCATTGTTGACAAAAGGGCAGTGTCGATTGAAGAGTTACTTTGATGAGGCGTCCTGCAAAACCAACAGACTGCTAAAGGTTCAGCCAAGAAAATTAGGCTAAACAGCTTTTGCTGGTGAAGCATAAAAAAAGTACAAACAATTATTATAGCCATGGTGTTGACGAGCTTGTTACCTTCTATGAAGAAAAGAATCAATTTCTACTCTTCTTCATAGCAACAAGCGACTTGGCATGCAAGAAAACAATCTAAAACAGTGAAAGGAATCTTCTCAACACTTCAAGAAATGACTTGCTTCAATTTTGGATGCTATAAGCAATCAAATTTTTACCAAATGCGTGAAGTTCTCCCAAGGACAATGCAGAGTTTATAAATTTCAAATTCACAAATGATAAATCCAAGATATATATTTAGCTCTTTTCAAGAAATGAACTCTATGTATAGTACTTTCTTTCTGTTTCTCTAGCCCTAGAAAACTTTGATTCGAACTTCATGAATGATTTTAGACATAAAATTGGAAGTACGAAGTTGAAGATAACAAGATTAACTTTCAAGAACAGAAAGTTGAAAAAGAAAATGATATCATAAGGGCGCCAACAGTAAGAATGCCAAGCTGAAAAACTTGTTTCTAATCTTCATGAAGTAGAAGATAAAGACGGAGAAAAAGAAGAAAAACCATCTGAATATTGAAACGGGAACCCAAGCGTAAGCCCGAAACCGAATCAAAATACATACAATAACAGGAAACGAGTAGCAGATAAGGTGTTTGATAAAGTACCCGAAAGAGAAGTTGAGCTGAAAGCATCAACTTGAGGAGGTGAAAATGAAGCGACGCGCGGCAATCGATTGAAAGAGGAATCTGCATGAAGAAAACTTCGAGACGCAACAGATTGAGAAAAGGAGACCGCAGCGAGCTTCATCCTTCAATTAGCAGATTATAGAACAGAGGAGAGAGGCGCCATAGAAATTAAACTTGAAGCTCGAGCTGGTAATTGCGTAGATGGTGGGTTTAGGGGTGCAAATAAATTGCATTGAGGGTTTCTTCCGCCGGTGCAAACCAGGGTCGGGCCCCTTTTCTGTACAAAATTTTGATTACAAGTTCTCAACTTTTGGGCCGTCTGCAAATCTCGCTTGGGATATTATTTAGAAGATAAGGTTTCTAATATATATATATATTATTATTTTTTAAAACAAAAAAATAATATAACTTTTGGTCAAGGGCTTCAATGGTGTAATTTCTAGCTCATTAATTAAATTGCTTTAATTATAAAATTGTTTTTATTTTTATTTTTATATTTCCATTAAGTTTTTATTAGCTATTTAATTTAAATGCCCATTTAGGGGTTATTTTAAATCTAAATTTATTAAACAACATGGATTTATTTTCTTAATATTTAGATATTCCCTCAGTAAAAAAGAAAAACACTCGAAACCATTATAGATAAGTCAAATTATGGTGCAAGAAATGACGATTTATATTTTCAAAAGAAAAAAAAGCCTTAATTTTTTTAGTGTAAAAGACGAGTACCATTTGCCTAGAATAAATTGATAAATAAATAAATAATACATGCGTTATACCAATTATATCATATTTGATACTAATAGGATTTGTATATTTGTATGATAATGTGATAATACTGATTAATGATATTGGACTAATATGGATTAAATCAAATTTAGAGAATAATAATAATAATAAAAGGAAAAAAAGAAAAAAGAAATCCTAAATTCCAAAAAAGTCATAAAAATTCATAATTTCTCTATTTCTACTTTTTATCCGTACGATTATTCCCTGTTTCTCCGGCATCACACGCGACCTTCGCCTCTTTGCCTTTCCCTGTTCACTGGCTTCAACCCTCAGACTTACGGTCTACGGACCTGCAAGGACTCAGTCTGAGCTCACAGTCCCTGAAAGTTAAAGAGAAATGGAAATTCAACCCACTGCTCCTCAATCCTAACCTGTGGGTTCATCGGTAATACCCTCCAAGTCCCATCTTCCTCGAAATTTGACGGAATCCCCTGATTCAGAGGTATGTACTTGTCTGATAAGCCTCGCCCAATCGATATTTACAAAGAAGAAGGCAGCAGAGATATGATGATCGAGGTGGCTTCTAATGGCGACCATCATATTCAACCTCATCAGCCACAACAGACTCATCAGCAGCACCAAATGATGCTCGGCGATAGCAGTGGTGAGGATCATGAAGTCAAGGCGCCGAAGAAGCGGGCGGAGACTTGGGTTCAGGATGAGACGAGAAGCTTAATTTCACTACGAAGGGGGATGGATGGATTGTTCAATACCTCGAAATCGAACAAGCATTTGTGGGAGCAGATATCGGCTAAGATGAGGGAAAGAGGCTTTGATCGCTCTCCGACTATGTGTACTGATAAGTGGAGGAACTTGCTGAAGGAGTTCAAGAAGGCTAAACACCACGACAGGGGAAGTGGCTCTGCTAAGATGTCGTATTACAAGGAGATTGAAGAAATTTTGAAGGAGAGAAGCAAAAATGCGCAGTACAAGAGCCCTACGCCACCCAAGATTGATTCCTACATACAATTCTCAGACAAAGGTAACTTTCGATTCTTGGCATTGGGAGGGTGAATGGGATGGTGCTATGCGGCGAATCTCAACATTCAGGAAAATTCATCACCCACAAACTTTAGGTCTACTTTCACTATTTAGCAATACCTTAATGTTATAATTCTCCGCAAACTTATTCCTTCAAACATGCTGTGTTCTGATTTATGAACAATTATAGTACTAGGATATCATCCCTAAAAGGGTTCAGCTGTATATATGAAGATATTTGGATTTGGAAATGATATATCCATCTGAATTGACGTTAGTAGTGTAGAAATTTAAAGTGGTTCTTTATTTTGTTGTTCTTAGTCTTCTCGGGGGGTGGGGGATCATCTTTGTTTTCTGTTTTCTTTCCTTAATCAGGTAAAAAAAATTATCTTTAAGTTAGTTAGGTTCGTGAAATATGATGTGCAAATAGTAGGAGCAGTAGGTTTTTGATTAGTCTGGTTTTGGGGTCACAAGAGAACTGTGACAAGCATTGTAATTTTATCCCAATGCAGGAATTGAGGATAATGCTCTATCGTTTGGACCTGTCGAAGGTACGATCTACTTGTTATTTGCTGTTACTTTAATGTTATTTGTTTTACTATTGTCTTCACATAATATTTGCTAGCACTCATCATTCAACTTTGAGTTTTTTTGTGTGGCTGTTGATAGTTTCTAGCATTCATCATTCAACTTTTACTTTTCTGGAAGGGATGGAGAATGGCAAAGAAAATCACACGTAGTGGATTTGCTGTTTAATTGTGGAGGGAGATTCTAGTATGCACCACATATAATTATAAAACTGCCTGTGGAAACTTGAGATTTCTAGTTTACATTTTTCAAGAGTGACATTATGTAAAAGTTGAATTCTTGGCATACTAGGAAGAAAAGGACAGAACTGATAGTACAATGAGGATCATATCAACGGTTGTAGCACGTTCTAAGCTGGTGGGATCTCTTGCACCATAGAATCATACCATGATTATAATTCCTATGATTCTGTATAGATATAGAATAAACTCATTAGCTGCTTTAGAACATGACTTGACTGAACAAGGCATATGCCATGCAATTAATTTCTCGTGTGCATCTAAAATTGGTTCCTATGTCCAGGGTATAATTTTTCAGTATATGAAAATATGTTCAGCACATCTCACTTTGTTGTGCCTGTTGACGAAGCAACCATTTGGGTAATGTCAATTAAGTATTAGTCTCATCACTGTCGATTTTCAGGCCTATTTGGCATATTACACTATCCCTGATATCTGATTGAGACTCCTAGCATACAGCACTTGAAGTGTTGCTTTTTTAACAGTTCAGTTGTTACAAATAAACCCATAATTTTTTTTTTTTTGGTCTTATCGGTGAAAATTTTAATTCAATGCTCCTGTGACCAAATTGATGGTTTTAAAATTAGAGAACCGTCGAGTTACACCTTCGTTTGAGTTTCTTGAATTTCTTGTTCACCTGGAAGATTGAATTCTGTTCTCTTCTTGGTGCAACCACATCATATATCTTGTCTAAATAACCCTGCCCTCAAATTGATTTAGTATGTACTAAAGATTTTTTATCGCAAAAGTTTACTGTTGATGAATAAAGTGTAATCTCTACTGTGAGTTTATTTTCATGTAGTTCATAATTTCCGATTATGAGATTGCAAATAAGAAAAAATGTTGTAGTGCAATTCAATTTTTATACCACGTTCTTAATATAAACAAGAAAAAAAGTTTTCTCCTAAGTTTCCTTGCATGCAGCTGGTGGCAGGCCCTCACTCAATCTTGAAAGACAGCTGGATCACGATGGACATCCCCTTGCCATCACAGCAGCTGATGCAGTTGCTGCAACAGGCATCCCACCTTGGAATTGGAGAGAGGCACCCGGAAATGGTAGTATTGCGGAACCACAACTCAACCATTTTGAATATTATGTTGACATTACGTTCTAGACTATAGCTATACTCCTGTAGGTTTAGGCCCTGAGTTTACGCATTAGCAATCTCGGTATTAAGATTTGGCTTTGCATTTCACTCAAAATAATTCTATATTAAAGCTGCCTTCTTCTTTAAAAATATTCTTTTCGATTCCATTCACGATTCAGCTGCTAAAGCCTGTAGTATTTTGGAAACTACAATTTTGAACACATTGTCACAGGTCCCCTTATATGATGATACATAAGTTTGTAGTTGGTGGCTGTGCGCATACCTTAATTATTGTTTGACCCATCATTTGGATTAAACAAATATGTGGGCAAGAAGATTCACTTCTGAGTGTCAGTCAGAGGGTCTCTTGTAAAAACCAATCCTGCCATTGTTTGAGCTGCATGCTGCTTTTGAACCTTTAATCGTTCCAGTTTCTGTCTATTTACCACCTTCTTGGCAGGTGGGGAAGGTCAGGCATTTGGCGGGAGAGTTATAACAGTCAAGTGGGGAGACTACACAAGAAGAATCGGTGTTGATGGCACCTCAGAAGCCATCAAAGAGGCAATCAAGTCTGCATTTAGGTTGAGAACTAAACGTGCATTTTGGTTGGAGGATGAGGACCAGGTTGTCAGAAGTCTGGACAGGGACATGCCTTTAGGAAACTACACTCTTCACCTTGATGAAGGTACCCCTTCTTGTGTTTGCATTGACTGTTATGATTCTTGTAAACATTATAGCACTAAGCTGCGGATTTTGGGGAAAGTAATGCATGTAAGAGCAGTTGAACTTCTAATTTCAGGGTTGGCTGTTAAAATCTGCCTCTATGATGAATCTGACCACTTACCAGTACATACTGAAGAAAAAATATTTTACACTGAAGATGAGTACCGAGAATTTTTAGCTCGCCGGGCCTGGACGTGCCTTCGGGAGTTTGATGGGTATAGAAACATCGATAATATGGATGATCTACGTCCTGGTGCATTATACCGCGGTGTAAGTTGAGCAAATGCACAATTATGCCAATATGTTAAAAGAATCTTGGCTTCAGTGCCCCCTTGATTGTGGGACTTGGTTTTAGTACTCCGTCTTTACTTGTAATCCATACACTAAATCCATCCATGCAAACAACTATGGCGTTTGTGCACAGACTCTGCTTGTGCAATTTTGACAGGTTATCTTCTCCCTGTGTATATAATATGGATTGTTGGCAGTATCTGTACAGAGAATGCATGTTTTAGAGGGTGTCTATGGAATACATATATGTGAAGCGATACCATTACTTTTATTGTTCCTTCAACCAAGCTGAAGATTATTGCTGCCGCACAACTGAACCCATCTTTTGATTATAACAGCTTATTAGTGGATCATTATGTTTAAAGGTCAGTAACAGAACTGTGTTTAGTTTGGATCTGAGAAGAATTTGTCGATGGAAGGCATAATCTGAGGGGGTCTTGTTCTTGAGGAACTTTCTAAGGCCATGCTTTGAATTCCTCTCACCTTCGAAGTTATCAAGAACTCCTGCAGCTCTCTTCTGTTTGATAACCCTGACATGTTCATTCATTAGATTTCTGAATAGAAAGCTCCCCTGTTCTTCTCTTGATCAACATTATACACTCATATTTTGTACAACTTGAAATATTTAGCTGACTTCAGGGTTGGTGGTGGGTATGTTTCTAACAAGCTGCATCCCACAGATGCCAACACCCACACCAACTGCAGCAAAGAGAGGATACACCTGCAAATATACATTCAAGGAAATAAACATCTGGTTGGTAAAGTTATTTGTTTTCTTTATGGTTTTCTCAGCAGAGCCAAACAGAAAGTAATGGAAAATGAAAGGGAAAAGAAACTCAGGCTTTACCCATCTGTTGGCAGTGGCCATGGCAGCAGTGAGAAGAGAATGTATGTGAAGAATTGTGCAGCGGAGGAAGAAAGACAATGAAGTCCAAATGAGAGTATAACTCAATTGGTTAAAATGTACCTTTTACTAAGAAGTAGTCAAATGGTAGTATAGCTCAATTGGTTAGGATATATACTTATACCGAGAGGAAGATATTTAAATCTACTCACTCTATAACTTAACTAATATATACGGGTAGATTTTCTTTCAGTTTTTTTAAAAGCATGTGACAATTTCTGATTACTCTTTTTCAAAAACCTTCACGAAAGACAAACTCTGGATTTGTTGAAGATTTATGGATCCAATGTCGCAGAACCATGTGCTACATATGGCTCCTTACCCTTTTTTTTTTTTTTTTTTTTCCTTTTTAAAATTTTTAATTAATTAAAATCACATGATGAAGGTAAATCCCTTCTGTTTGTTTATATATGGAATGGGAACAAAAAAGTGTTCAAATTACAGAAATGGTTATACTTTTGGTATATTCAATAATTTTACTGATTCAAATTTACTTTTTTTCACTTTTAATTAAAAAGCAATGCAAAAAAGGAAAAAAAAAAATCAAAATTTTAAGTGTGTACTTTTCTTTTTACATCGAAAGAATATTTTTTTGATCTTTTATTGGAAATGGTTCACAGACCTTTGTTGTCTCACCACCATGAAATGCCATAGCAGTGAGTTCTTAGCAATCAGCAAGAACATGGCTGACCCACTCTCCTCCTCCACATGTCTCTGCAGAATTTAAATTAGTGTTCTTTCCATTACCATTGCCACCACCAACAAGCTTCAGTTTCAATTCCTTTTTCAGAACATCCATGAATGATTCCCACAGCCAAAACCCAAACAGAAACAAAGAACAAAATTGTTTTTAATTTCCAATGATGGTTGGTTTCTGGTAGCTGTCTGTTTGTCATCTTCAACGAAGGCGGTTGAACAGTTGAATCCTCTCTCGTCCTCTCTCTCTCGTTCTTTTTGTGCTTCATTTACTGCTCACCGTCACGAGGCAGCGGAATCTTCAAAGGAATTCGAGGCATCCTTATCTCAACTTTTCATTTCCCTCCAAATAAAATCCTCATCATTGTCATTTTCTTGTTAGTTTCGCTGCTGAATTCTCATTTCTCCGCCATTTCTTGAGCTTCTTGGATTCATTCGAAGAGATTTGGCACCATCTTTTTCTCCAATCCCTTTATTTTACTTATTATCATAATGGGTCGTCTCTTCTTGCTGTTGGTTTGATTCAAGATTGCGACCAGCTCAGCCTATCTTACTTTTCCCAGAATTCCCTTTTTTGAAAAGGAATCCATATTTGGGTCTTTTCCCTTTCCGTTTTCCTCTGAAAATTTCACTTTCTGGGTCTGTTTCTTTATTCGATTTTATCTCAATCATTTGTAGGTGGGTTTTGATAAAAATGCCTCCATTGTTCTTCCCTCTTCGTTGGGAGAGTACAGGCGAGCAATGGTGGTACGCTACGCCGATTGATTGGGCGGCAGCCAATGGGTTTTACGACGTCGTTAGAGAGCTTCTCCATTTAGACCCCAATCTTCTCATCAAACTCACATCTCTCCGCCGTATCCGCCGCCTTGAAACGGTGTGGGACGATGAAGCTCAGTTTGAAGATGTGGCGAAAAGCCGCTCTTATGTTGCCAAAAAGCTCCTCCTCGAAGGTGAGCTTAAAGGGGGCAAAAATTCTCTCATTCGTGCTGGCTATGGCGGCTGGCTTTTGTACACAGCTGCTTCAGCTGGGGACATAGATTTTGTAATGGAGCTCCTGGAGAAAGACCCTCTTCTGGTTTTTGGAGAAGGAGAATATGGTGTTACTGATATTCTTTATGCTGCAGCCAGGAGTAAGAACTGTGAGGCTTTTAAGCTTTTGCTGGATTTTGCTCTTTCCTTGAGGTGTTGCCCAAGTCCTGGAGAGGGAACAATGGAGGAATCGAGTGAAAGTGAAATGGAAATGCCTTCAGCTTTCAGATGGGAAATGATGAACAGGGCTATTCATTGTGCTGCTAGAGGAGGGAATTTGGTGATCATGACAGAGCTTATTGGGGACTGCCCTGATGTTCTGGTTTACAGGGACGCTCAGGGATCCACCATTCTTCATACAGCTGCTGCAAGAGGACAGATTGAGGTCAGATCTTGGAGTTTTGTGTTCTTCTTGTTCTTCTTGTTCTTGTCTGGAAGTTCTTGTGTTCTTCTTGTTCTTGTCTAAAACCATGCTGAGTTTTCTGTGTTTGATTGGATTTCATTGTTTCTCCAGCTGCTACAGATTGTTTTTGATAATTGTGCTTGCAGGTAGTGAAGAATCTGGTGGCTTCCTTTGATATCATTTCAAGCACTGATGGTCAAGGAAACACCTCATTGCATGTGGCTGCATATATGGGTCACTTGGCTGTGGTGGAGTTTTTGATTCATGAATCTCCCTCTTTAACTTCTCTGTCAAACTCCCATGGAGATACTTTTCTTCATCTGGCTGTTGCTGGTTTTAGAACCTCTGGCTTTAGAAGATTAGACCGGCAGATCGAGCTCATGGAGCATCTGATATACGTCGAGTTGATGAACATAGAAGAGATCATCAACATCAGGAACAACGATGGAAAAACTGCGCTTCACGTGTCGGTAACGGCGAATGTTCAGTGTGATTTGGTGGAGCTGCTTATGTCTGTGCCATCAATAGACTTGAACATTACTGATGAGGATGGCTTAACCCCTCTTGATCTTCTCGAACAACAGCCACGATCACCGTCTTTGGAGATTCTGATCAAACGATTTGTTTCTGCTGGAGGGATCTCGAGTCGTCGTGATAATATGGCAACAAATGCTTTCGTTTCCCATTTGAAAATGCAGGGAATTGGAAGCAGTCCTGGAACTTCTTTCAGAGTTCCAGATGCAGAGATATTCTTGTACACAGGCATCGAAAACGTGTCGGATGCAACTCGTGATCAAGTAGATGAGGACTTCGATTTATGCTCCAATGTCGAATGCTATTCATTTGATTCATCAAACAAGAAGCCAACCTCCGTAAATCATACGACGAAACGGCTGAACTTCTTCTTGGGATGGCCTAAGAGTAAAGAGAAAAAGCCTGCCAGAACAGATTGGATAGATGATTATTGTTCAGAGCTGTGTGATATATCAAGAACTTCACAACCAAACCAAGTTTCACTTAGACGTCAATATTCAGACATTTCGTGCCTTTCACACAACAGAAGAACACATCCAGCCGTGACCATTTCTCCAAGCCTCTCAACCAGGAAAAGGTTTGCTGCTGGACTGATGCACGGCGTTATCCAAGCAACACCGAAGTTAGCAGTTCCAGCCCGATCGCTATCGAGTACCTTGGCAGGGACTCCCATGTCATCTCCAATGTCAACTGGCATTGATGGAGTCTCTTGCTCCAAAAGGAAAGTGCCAAGTACAAAGTTGAGACAAGATTCCTTCAACAGAAAGATGTTGATGAACCAGTACTTCTGTTTCGGCGCGCAAGGTCTGGCTGTGGAAGATCCGATCAGCTGCAAGAGGGAAAGCCAGAATGACAATAATGTTGGTTCTCTGGTAGCTTAATGTTAAAACTGAGTGTACATAGAACTTGAATCAATAAGCAAGAACATGAAGGGTAGGTGGGTACTGATTGTATTACAAATTCCAAAGTGTTTTGCTTATTTCTTTGGTTTCATGGGATTGAAAAGTAATCAATTTTCACTCACACTTATGGTTCTGGCCAAGAACTTGAAGAACCATATGAGAATGTGATTCAATGGAATCCAATTCCCATCCCGAGGACCACACAATGTCTTTCTTTTTGCAGTATTCTACTTTTGGCGCCAAGTCTGCGGCCTTCTCTCAACTCCAACCTCAAAGTTCCATTTTCGCGAATCACACGTGTCATGTGACTTTTTATACGATGTATCACCAAAAGTTGCATAAATGATTAATTAATTATATATGTATATATATATATATATAGTTCATAAATTTTAATTCTAAAATTTTAGTATGTATTTTAAAATTTGTTATAATTTAATCTTTCTCCATCAAAACCCTATTTATCATGTACAAACATATTACCCAATCTTGAGAACCATTTTCTCAATATAACACAAAATTGTTACAATTTTTGAAGGATAAAATTATTAACAAAAACTTCATGCATAAAAAGTGTTTCTAAACTTATAATTATTATTATTTTGGTAGATGAAAGGATATAAAACCGAACAGAGAACCTATTGTCCAGCCCCACGGCTGGACTTTTTCTCTAAGGTTGGTGGCTGTGAATAGAGTTGGTGTATTTATTTATACTGAAACTATTTTTCATCATCATCATCATATATATATATATATACATGAAACTATTCAATTGTCCTTCACGTGAGCAGTGGAACCAAATAATTGATACATAATATTAATAGCTGAAGATAACCTGTCCTTAGAATGAAAAAGAAAAAAGAGGCTGATATTAGCTGGTCGAATTGGAATGCTTGCAGTGGTGACGTGTCGTAAGCAGCTCAAGGATGTTTGTTCGAACACAGATCGAATGATTTAGAAAGTCATTATAGAACTATAAGCAAAAGTAATACAAATGATAAGGGATCTAGAGAAATTTCTTAGAAATTGAAATTGTAATTATAAATCATAATTGCAACTCGAAAGGCTTCAACAAAATCTGGGGTTAAAAGAAAGGAAGTGGCAGAAAGCAACACGTATCGTTTGACAATAAAATAAAAAACCAAATTATATGAGCAAATGACAACTGACCTACATAACCATCCCGCCATCGATGGTGAAAACCTGCAGATCAAACATACATTGATGAAATGAAGAAGGAACTCTTACTTGTAATCGTGCAAGGAAAACGGATATTAAAAGAAAATGGGAAATGCAACTTTCCGCACCTGTCCTGTAATGTAACTAGCTGCAGGGTTAAGAGCCAAGAATTCAACTAGTCCAGCAACTTCTTCGGGTTGGCCATATCTTGCTGAAACAAGGGGGAATTGAGATATTGTTACGATCATCATATATTTTTTCAAAACAACTTATTATGAAGCATTAGAATCACAACAATCATATAGGAGTTTCCTGCACTCACCCATGGGGATGGAATCCATAATTTTCTTCTCAATCTCTGGCCCAAGCTTGGCAGTCATGTCGGACGCAATAAACCCAGGGGCAACAGCATTAACCTGGAAGAAAATTTTATTATGATGGTTCACATTGTCCACTAGCCTTCAGCATTATACATAAGAAACCATTCTTATTAAAGAAGTTGAAATTGCAGAGCCTACGTTGATGTTTCTGCTTGCATATTCCTTGGCAACGGCCTTCGTCAGACCAATCACTCCTGCCTTTGCGGCACTGTAGTTCGCTTGGCCCGCATTTCCAATAAGGCCAACAACTGATGATATATTGATTATTCTTCCCTGAATAAAAAGTCTCAAAGTGAGTAGGACATTTCCATTTCTCCCTTCTCGTTCGTTTAAGGGAGGGTTTGTAATTGGAGAGAATAAAACATCTGGACTTTGGCTAATGTACACAATGGCAACTCAAACCTTAAGTGAATTATAGGATCGGGAATATACTTTTTAAAAGAGTTTGAGCGTTAACGTTCTATGGAGGTGGTAAATATTTACAGATATTCTAATAGGAAAAGTTAAAACCATATTGCATCTTAAGTTAAAGAAGATTTAAGATCACAGCTGCCTACTTCTAATTTGAAAAATACAAGGGTGGTGAGCTTACCTTCTTCTTTTTCATCATAACTTTGGATGCTGCCTGAGTGCAAAGATAAACACCGGTAAGATTCAGATCAATCACCTCCTGCCATTGAGATGTCTTCATTCTCATCATCAAACCATCGCGAGTGATTCCTGATTACCATGAAAACAATGGGTAAGAGCAGTCAAGTTAAATAGCCAGGATGCTGGAGAATGTTGAAGCTACACACCTGCATTGTTGATCAATATATCAACGGTTCCCCAAGCATCAATCGCCTGTACAAATGACAACCATGCACGTGAGTAACAAGTAAATGGCATATAGACTAGTTTAGTCGAAAGAGTGAAGTAGCTTACTGTCTTAATCATTGAATCCACATCAGCCTCCTTTGACACATCTCCACCAAAAGTAAGAGCCTGCCCCCCAAAACCCTCAATCTGCAAGCAACAAGACAATTTAACCATCATCTTTTCAAAATGAATCGGCAAGTCAACATCAACACCAGAAGAAATTGAGCGGCAATATTGCAGGTTAGGGAAATAGGACCCAGCACAACATGAATGTCCTAATTTTATTCATTGGCACTTTATTACTTCCAGAATAACATGCTGAAAAAAACCAGGACCATATGCTTCAGAAAGTAGAACGACCTTGTTCAGCAACCTCATTAAACAGAAGGCAGAAGAAACTCCATAAAAAAAATTCAAAAAAAAAAAAAACGTTTAGTGAAATAAGACGAATTAAGTCAGTCATAAAAGAACTGTTTCGTGCTGGGGTAATGAAGTCTGAAGGCTCTATGATAGCTGTAGTGAGAAAAGAATTTTAGGGCTCAATTAATTTGGTAGTAAACAAGCATTGGGGCTTAATTAATTTGTTATAAAATAAGCATTTGGACTTAATTAATTTGTTTTTAAATAAGTATTGGGGCCTAATTAGTAAATAAGTGAATTAATTTGTTATTAAAGAGCAGATGAGTTGGTGGTAGGTTGGTTGGAACAATTAGAAAGAATTATACTAGCACAGTGTTATTTAATTTTATTTTTTTTTTAAAAAGGAAAGTCTCAAAGGGCTACCAACTTTCACCTTTCGCCCTTTTCTAGAGTCAAATTTAGTGTTTCCTATCTGTTGCATATAAAATGGAAAAAATTGTCATCTTCACAAAAATTTGTGGTTTGAACCTTGTTACAGAATCAATAACCAAGCTTTGTATTTGAAACTAAAAGCGTAGTATGCTTAATTCATTGATGTAACCATATTCCCTATCAGTCAGTCTAATAACTGTACGGAAATTTCCAAGTCCCTTCTCATCGTCTTTTGAGCATTCTGCTTGATGAACAGCCTCCAGATGTTCGGCTTTACATCATTAGCAGAATGGCCAAATACAATTCAAGAGATGAAAACTGAAATAGGTGAATTATTTACCTCTTTGGAAACTTCCTCAGCCTCCTTTGACGATCTAGCATAATTAACCAGAACCTACAAAAATTTTGATTGACAGAAAATTCAAAATTAATAGTTCCAACAGATGAAATGTACAGAAATTGACTGGACGATGATGTCTTCTGAAAACAAATCATAAACAGGAATTCAGCTTATGCTGCAAAAACGAAAAAATTCCAAAAAACAGTTGGATACAATTAGAGAAAACCTTTTTCCATATTTCATCTCTAAAACTGAATGCTAGCAGAAAAAATGCATCCACGATGGGAAGAAACATATTTTCAAGTCCGATCTCATGCAACGTTTTTAACCACAATGAAGTAATAGAGCCTTATACACAAGTAGAGAAGAGATGTACCTTACAACCCGCCTTTCCTAAGCTCAATGCGATAGCTCTTCCGATTCCTCTCGAGGCTCCAGTCACAATAGCCACAGGCGCTTCCACTTGTTGGATTTCCTTAATGCTTGCCTGTTCCGCTGTAGCAACCTGAGCTTTTATTCCTGCGTGTCCATTATAATGATGAGATCCTAATACCAAAGGCATAACCAAAAGTTTCTAAAACTAACTTCCCGAATAGTAAAGGTGGCCGACTTTAACAACTACCGATAACAATTGACACAAAACCTCGAACAATTATAAACAGGATGATTAAGAGCTTAAGGACGCGTTCACATTTCACTCGCCATGATCGATTATGAATGCACTCTCTCTCAACTCGCTTCTAATCACTAAAGCAAACACGAATACAAATAAATCTCAAAACATTGTAAGCAGTCATACCAGTAGAAGAAAAGGCACTCTTCGATCTTAACTGGATGCCAAATCGACCTCGAAGCTGAGACGATCCAGCTCCCCCGCTAATCGGGAGCCATTGCTGAACAGAACCGGCTCTCCGACCAGCGCCTCCTTCAAATTTACCAAAAATTCCAACCTTACTAAAAGCAACAGCATTCGAACCGGTAATAGCCGCCATGAAAGCTCCGGGAGGTCTCCGCACACAGAAAATCCCAGAAGCAGAACGAAATCGCGAAATTGTAGCCAGAAATGCAAGCAACCAACAGATTCGATATTTATAAAGATGAAAGAACAAGAAAATGAATGTCTCAAGTTATGGCTTTGGAATCGCCGGAGGAAATGTGTACGTGGTCAAGTGGCGATGAAACCAAAGTTGAGGAACAGCCAGTGGAGGAACTATGAAAGAAATAGTTGAGGAACAGCTTGAGCTTTGATGGAGGGTTAAAAATGTAAATTTGATGGAATATAATTAAATTACCATAATACCACCGTAGGATTAATCGTTCCTCCGAAACGGCGGGTTGAGAAAACGGTTAAATGGTAATTGTCTTTGCGAGCACTTTTTTTCTTTTTTTTTTTTTGTTGGATTTAACCCTAATGTTTATGGTTTGGAAAGTGAGAGTTAGCTAACCCACCAAATTTTAATAATACATTTATTAATATTTGAAAATAATTTTAAAACATTTTATATTGCCATATTCAAAATCAATATAATGTTTTAAAAAAATGAATTAATTTTTAAGGACTAAAAAAATATTTTCAAAAAGTAATTTTAATTGCCCTTTTAATATTCCTTATGTTAAGTAACTTATACAACGACTTTTGTAGCATTATAAGAAATTAAAGTTTCTGAAGCTGAAATAACGTGTCCCATATAACTGCCTCTTTTGAATTTTAAAAAATAAATGGATCGATATTAATATTTATTCGGAGTAAAAGGACTAAATATATATATATATATATGATCAAATCGACAAATTGGATCAAATGGACCCACACTTACTTGGGCCTCAGCCCATCTTTTATGGGCCCAGCCATGGATCGTCTGGTGTCCAATTTTCTAATGGCCCATTTCTATATTCCCGTTAAACTGTTCGCTATTCGAGTTACGAATTTGAATTCTCGATGTTCTAAAATATATTTTAATTCTCTCCGAATGCAATATTTTATGAGTATTAGTTCATCATTTTAAAATCTTTTCAGGATAATGTTTTTATTACATTCAAGAAAAAAAACTCGGATTATTACTTTCAAGAATTCTTTCATGGGAGAGGGGATAGATTCTGACCGGTTTGCTGTTTGCAGCCCATGTGAACTGCTCTGAAAAAAGTCCATCAATTTCCATGCAAATTCATATATTATTCTCTTGCCAAGTTGCCGCAGATTTGCTTGTTTGTTTCCATTCCCTCCCTCGTTTTTATAATTCCTCTCTATGATAGATCTGTCACTCTCAGCTTTTAATGCGTCAAATTTATAGTTCACCATGGAATTTAGCTCTTTCAAACCAAACCCACCAGCCCCTTTTGATTTGATTATCTCTTCGATGTTGTTAAGTTCATATAATCAGTGCCTTGCAGCTTCTACTTCTACATATCATTACGTTTGTACTGTCTTCCACTAATTTCACTGCGATTCTGAGCTTCTCTGCTATGGAAATAACACACTTCTTTTACTCTTGAGTTAATTTCTTAATGTTCATGGCTATTTACTGCTTCAGATGGGTCCCTTTATCTTCTTCAGTGACGTAAGTTTGAGCATTCAGACATGGTGAGATTCTACTTCTTGTCGGGTTTTGTTGCTTTCATTTCCTCATTCGTCTTCTGAATGCGAACGAAAAGTTTTCTCTATTCTGTGGGCTCTGGGATATCTCTTTCGGCTACTATTGAAATCTCGATGTCGTTAACTTCTTTGCACTATGTTGTTTTTGTGGATGTTTATGGGATATAGATCTGTTTTTGGTATGTATTTGAAGTTGTGGTTCAGTTTTTCTGGGTGATCTTTGAAGCTTGCACGCCAAGTGTTTGACAAAATGACTGTGAGAGAGTGAGAGTTTTTTTTTTTTGGGACCAAAATGAAGGGGAGGGAGGAGAATGGGTATCGCAAAAATGGATCAAAACATGAAAAGGCTATGAGTTTTGAGTTTCAAAGAGGAAATGGAGCTAATGGCAGTTTCCATCGCCGGGTGGTCACAGCTAAATCAACTCCATCGAAGTGGGACGATGCACAGAAATGGATTTTTCGGTTGCCAATAGGAGGAGAAAAAGAGGAGTCCAAAATCAAGCATAGAAACTCGAATGCTGATGACTTGCGGCTTATAGCTGCTGTGCCACAACAGGAGCATGAGTATTTGAGCGGTGGAGATAAAAGGACTGAAGGGCGAGAAGAAAATGGTGACTTTGCTTCTGCAATGAGCAGTCAAAGTGAAGCAGAAACAAAGATGATGAAATGTGATGAACCCATCTGGAGAATCAATAAACCATTGGAGAGCTGCAACACGGTGGTTAGGTCTGTTTGCTTGAGGGACATGGGGACAGAGATGACTCCCATAGCGAGTCAGGAGCCCTCGAGGACGGCTACTCCAGTCAGAGCCACCACCCCTGTGCTTCAGAGCCCTATAACTTCTGGATCTTCCACCCCAGCAAGGCCTCACCATGAAATGCCGGCCATTGAAGATCGTCAAGCAGGTTTTGCTTCTACTGCCATGGTAGTGAAAAACCAGAGCTCTGATCAGGTTGTAAAGATGAGCTCTATGGAAACTAGAGCAACGGCATGGGATGAAGCCGAACGAGCCAAGCATATTGCAAGGTGACCCTTTGTACCCTTTTCATTACTCCTCTTGTTTAGCCCTTGCCCGTCTAGTTCTTAACACATGACCTGATTGATAACTTAGGCTTTCTTTTTGAAGTTCAGCAATTTCGTTGTAAGTTTTGAAAGCAATCTATTTTGAGGGACTTTTCGTTTTTCATCATAAAACTCAAAGCAGAGAAATGGGACATACATTCTTTCGAATAATCAAACTGGAAAAACTGAAATGATTGGATGTCTTCTTCCCCATTGCAATCCCTCTAATTGTGAGATCCCACGTTGGTTCAAGAGGGGAACGAAACATTCCTTACAAAAGTATGGAAACCTCTCCCAAGTAAATACGTTTTAAAACCATGAGGCTGATGACGATACGTAACGGGTCGAAGTGGATAGTATCTGCTAACAGTGCGCTTTGAATGTTACAAATGGTATCAGAGCCAAATTACTGGGCGGTAGGAGGCACTGGTCAGAGTAGGGCTAGACCCTCTCCTAGAAAATGCGTTTTAAAACCATGAAACTGATGACTATACATAATGGGTCAAAGTGGACAATATCTGCTACCGGTGGGATTGGGCTGTTGCATTTGAAAGCCTACATCTGAGGAGCCTAAAATGCTAGATTTAACTTGGATGTTCATGATATGCTGATTGTTTTGCATTTCTAGGTACAAACGTGAAGAAGTGAAGATACAAGCATGGGAAACCAGCGAGAAGAGGAAAGCTGAGTCAAAAATGAGAAAAATTGAGGTACCCACCCAGATTTTTACTTGTTTCTAATTTGAATGTGCAGTTGAGCTTGATTTCAATCTGTCTTCTTATTACAGTCCTCTAGTTTCGCTAAACCTCCTAAAATGTATCTGTGGTTAGCTTTCTTATATGACACATTTCCTTCAAACGTGCAAAAGAGATCAAATAGAAAGATTGGATTAAAGATTTTAAAGGTGCAGCAAGGCTCTCCCATTTTTTTGTCTAGCACAAATCTGGAAAGCTCACCCAATTTTCTCTTTTTTTTATGCGTTTTAGTCAGCTCAAGTCGTAACACAATTGATCTTCATTCATAACTTATACTAACTGTGAGCTCTATCCCCTCTCTCTCACATCCAATGAAAGATCAAAACACCCATAAAAGCTATTGCGAAGCTTTCAAGGTTACATGAAACAGCTCAACCCCTCGCGAGCAGTTAATATCCTTTTTGGGCTTTCCCTTTCAAGCTTTTTCTCAAGTTTTTTAAAACGCGTCTGCTAAGTAGAGATTTTCACACCCTTATAAAGAATGATTCGTTCTCCTCCCCAACCGATGTGGGATCTCACAATCTACCCCCATTCCAGTCCCAACGTCCTTGCTGGCACTCGCTCCCCTCTCCAATCGATGTGGGATCTCATATTACAAATATGAAACTAAACGTAGTAGGTTTAACGACTGAATTGCAGCAGGGTCACTTCCTCGAAGCTCTGAATGTTTCTATATTGAATTCTATGAACAGTTCTGAATGTTTTGTTGATTGTATTGAACAGAAAAAGGCAGAGAAAATGAAAGCTTGTGCGGAAGAAATGCTGGCAGATAAAGTAGCAGCCACAAGAAGAATAGCTGAAGAGAAACGTGCAAATGCAGAGGCAAAACTAAATAAGAAATCTGTAAGGACTTCTGAAAAAGCTGATTATATTGGGAGGACTGGCCACTTGCCTTCTTTCTCCTTCAAGCTGCCTTCATTGTGCTGCTGGTAAAATCATTCAATATTTATTTCCCTTTTCTTCCCTTCACTATCTGTAAAATGCATTTACCTTAGAATTGTTATAAAATATTGAAATTTTGAAGTGAAATATTGTCTGTTCTGGTTTTTAGTTGCTTGTAGTGTCTTATTGTCTCTTTTCAATGGTTTTCCATTGTGGAGCAACTTTTGGAGCTTGCCATAAGTTACCAACAAAATTATTATCAAACAAATTAATTGGTCACTATCCATGACCCATGATTTTTATTGTTCTTAACACATTCTCTCTTGATTGAATCAATGTATCGTATGAGGGTTCACGGGTTGGGTTGGGTTGGGTTGGGTTAGGTTGCGACTTTTTTAGTCCAATCGAGTCAAGCCCAATAATTGTATGTGTCCATTATGTAGATGTTTCTAGAATATTGTAGAAAGTTTTTTTATATATACAAATATATATTTTAGGAAAAAATCTAGAAGAGGTAAAATTTAGAAGATTACAAATGTGATTGACATTGTTTAGTGTCACAATCGCGCTCTTATGGGAAATTTTGTAAACAATTGTGCAACACTCACTCTCACCATTGAATGAGTCAGTCAACTCAAAAACGGGGTAGAAAGAGATTTTAGAAAGAGAGTTGAAAGCAAGATTTGAAAGAAAAGAAACATCATGGCTTAAATAACATATAACTCATAGTAGGAAGAATTATGACCCGAGAGAATGAAAATAACTCCAACCATTGGGATTGATTACTCGCAAACGAATAAAAAAAACAGGTTGGAATACAAAAATGGCGCCAGCCAGTGAATAATTTTACACGTATGCCATTTGAATGTGAAGGGTTCTACAAACAGAACCATTTGGACGGCTACTGAAAATTCTGAAACTTCAGGAGAAAACTAAGGTCTGCCCAAGCACGAAGGTAATGAGTGTGAGTTCAATAAAAAACAAAGTGTTCAACAGAGCTCTATTAACTGTCCACCCGAAAATCGTTATTCCGCCAGGATTCATATGCAAATACATGACTGCACCATGGGGACCAACTTAAAATCGTAAGTAACAGCATTGTAAGTGAAGCTTTTTAAGATACTATCGAGCAAATTATTGATAGTGCTAAGAAAATGCATAGATGGTTGGTTACTTGATGAATGTCTGAGTTTCTTACCAAATGCTTCTCTTTTATGATAGGAGGACATGTAAGATGCTAGCTGTGTGGTTGTCGGCATTGTAATAACAATATCCAAGGACTCCAAATCACTTTCGGAGTAAGTGCTAGCCATTGTGCTCAGCCTACTGGTAGCGTCTGCGTTGTCATTTGGATATCGAGGCTGAGATACATCACCTGGACCACAAGTGACAAGAGCATGCCATCTACTAGCTACTGATGCGATTCCTTCGGCTCTGTGGGAAATCTTTGTTGCTCCATGTAAGCAAAGAATGACTCCAACCACTTGAACAATTGCAGAGACCTAAAAGTTTGAGAGTAAAAAATAAGGTTAATTAATGTGAGATTCCACATCGGTTGGGGAGGAGAACGAAACATTCTTCATAAGGGTGTGGAAATTTCTCCTTAGCACAGGTTTTTTAGAAACTCAGAAGGGGAATAAAGAGGTCAATATTTGCTAGCAATGACGTTGGGTCCCGAAGAGGGGTGGATTAGGGGGTCCCACATCGATTGGAGAAGGGAACGATTGACAGCAAGGACGTTGGGCACCGAAAGGGGTAGATTGTGCGATCCCACATCGGTTGGGGAGGAGAACGAAACATTCCTTATAAGAGTGCAAAAACCTCTCCCTACGTTTTTAAAACCTTGAGGTGAAGTTCGAAATGGAAAGCCCAAAGAGGACAATATTTGCTAGTGGTGGGCTTGGACGGTTATAAATGGTATCAGAGTCAGAGACCGGGCTATGTGCCAATGAGGAGACTGGCCCCGAAAGGGAGTGGACATGAGACGGTGTGCCAGCAAGGACGCTGGGTCCCGAAGGGGGTGGATTGTGAGATTTCACGTCGGTGGGAGAGAAAAACGAAACATTTTTTATAAGGGTGTTGAAACTTCTCCTTAGTAGACACATTTTAAAAACCTTGAGGGAAAACCCGAAAGGGAAAACCCAGGACAATATCTATTAGCGTGGGTTTGAACCATTACCATCAAGCTTTAAGGGTTGGGTTGACTCTCTTGCTGACAAATCAACATAAAACCTTGGATATAATCCCATCTCTAAGTCTGAACTCATAGCTACATGTATTTGAAAAAGATAGTTGCAGGTAGCAAAAAGCCGAAGAACTTACTGCAAAACCACCACCATTTATGAGGGTAATCATTGCACTGTATCTTGTCGTCTGGAATAGAGTCATGAACTGGCTAGCAGTTACAACCAAGAACTGTAGAAGAAGAAAGATTCTGAATCTGTGGCTTATCTTGGACAAATGATAGCGCAGGAAAATATGCTCCTCTATTAAAAACAAAACTTCAGACTCGGTTTGCAGTAGCTTGGCGTACTCATCAAAGTGTATCACTTGCAAATTGCACATCAAATGAAATACAATGGCGGCTGATAAAGAGACCATGCTCAGATAAGTCCAAGATATGGTCATAGCCAGTAAGATACCAACAGATAGCCCCCATGATGATACTCCTTCCGCATGTAATATTCGAATTACCTCTTGAGTAGACTTCAGAATGAAACATGGAAGTGCCCAGAAGACGAGCAAACGTATTGATCCCTGTGAAGATAGATAGTCAAACCAAGCACCTTCCCTAGCACATAGTTCAAAGTCACGTGACAGAGATATCGTGAAAATTAACACATTTGATGCACACACATTAGTGTTGTACGTTGTCATGAACAATAGGTTCATGCATCTCCTATGCATGTATTGACATTTATTTAGTAGTTCATAACTTTTTTGATTCGTATTCTGATTTTGTTATATGAATCATATATGTATGTATAAAGGATTTTGATACATGAATCATATATGCCTGTATGAAGGGTTATCTAAGATGGTTGAAAGTATTGAATTTGAGTGTCATTTTGTATTTGTTAAATGATATTTGGGAGGGAGTTTTGTTGAGAGACATTGTAGTATGAAAACGTGAGATATACATTTTGTAAACACTTTGTTAATTTTTATCTGTGGGTGTGTGAGTGCGATCGATCGATCTTGGTTCTAGTGTTTTTATTTCTCAAACGGCAGATTGAAGCTCACCTGAATCTTCTTGACATAGTCTTTGCGACACCGAGCCAAAGAGCTGATCTGCCTATCAACAGTGAGGAACCTCTTGATGCCATATTTTCTGAGGTTGTGAGAAAGACAAAGCAGAGACACAGCTGCAAGACAAGCTTGTGAGACCACTGTGTTAACCTCAAAATCCTTAATCTGGAACATCTCACAGGCAGCGCAATCAGCGAGTTCCAACACCACGACAGGCAGAACAACACCGACAAGAACAAAACCAGACCAAGACAGAGCACAGCTCAAAACAGAGGATTGATGGAACCCCAAAAGGCCAAGCAATGTATCCAGCAGCTCCAGTGTTCTGTCCAAGTGTTCTTCTTCCTCATCTCCTCGCCTGGGCGCTTGTGAACTCTGATTCTGTTTTGAATCAAGAAGTGGAAGATGAGCTCGAGAATCTTCAAGCCCAGCCATTGAAGTTGAAGATCAAAGCTCTCTCAGCAACACAATTTGGTAATGGGTTTTGAGGGAAAGGGTTCGAACAGAATCAAGTAGATTGCTGACGAACATACCGAGGATTATTTCTGGTCTTGAATTATAGTAGTTGGTTGGAATCAAATTGTTCATCACATGAAGATTATGATAACCAGGACCGTTGAGTTAGGAAGGAACAGAAATGGAGATATGCCTCTTTGACTATATTTTGGGCACTTTTGCACAAGAAAATGATCGATCCATATCCCAAGCTTCGAATCTGCCTTTTTTTATGTTTGTTATTTCTCTTTATTCGGAAGGAAAATAAATGTTAACATTGCTTCACATCTCAGCAAAAGAAATTTTAATTACATTCCAAAAAAAATAATCCATAATAATTTTTTTTAATTAAAATACCATATTTAGTTTATGTATTGATGGGTTTTATTTTATTTTGGACAAATTTAATTATGTATTTTCCACAAATTAATTGATCACATTAAATTAATGGCTGCAAATATTTTTAAGATTTAGTATTTACGTGTACCTCTTAACCATCACGAAGCGCAATTCAATCTCAGCCGTTCGATGTAAATACCATCGTGATCAGGAAATCGCAACCGTAGCTATTGCTTACTCCAGATCGCTACTCGGCAAACATCTCTGTACCTCTCTGACCTCCCTCTTCTCTTCGATCCTGCAATCTCCCTCTATCGCCTTCTGAAGCACTTCATGCTATGGTAAGGAATCTGTATTTCTTCGGCGCCGATTACTAATTTCTCATTTGTTTTCTGTCGCTTTCTTTATTTCGAATTTCGTTTCCGGGTTGTTCTGATTTAGTGTTTGAATTTGAATGTTTCGAAGAAATTTAGATGATGATTTGTTGTTTCGATTTGATTTTTCTATTTGTACTGATCGTTCAAAAATTGTCACGGACATAACTATTTGATTAGAAGTTTTTACGTTCTTCAGCATCTGTTTGTAAGTTGGCATTAAGTCTGTGAATAAATTCACGGTGGTTTTTTAAGTTCATCCTTCTCTTCTTCTTGTTTTGTTTGTTTGTTTGTTTTTGTTATTTCCACATTGAAACTGATTATCATTAACTGGGTTTACATTACACGTGATTGAATTACCAAAAATTATTCACTCAGCGACCTAGTATATTGATATGTACTATTCTTTAGGCACCTGTTCGGGGCATGCTCTATCTTCAACGAACAGTATTGACAAGGAGTTATAATGATAGATGGGGTATAGGGTTGAGAGCATTTAGCAATCAGGGTGCAGCTGCTAGTAGCAGCCCTCAGCCTCCCCCACCTCCTCCACCTCCAGAGAAAACTCATTTTGGTGGCTTGAAGGATGAGGACCGAATCTTTACCAACTTATACGGTTTACATGACCCCTTTCTCAAAGGTGCCATGAAACGTGGTGATTGGTGCAGAACTAAAGATTTAGTACTCAAGGGTTCCGATTGGATTGTCAATGAAGTCAAGAAGTCTGGCCTCCGCGGTCGTGGAGGTGCTGGGTTTCCATCTGGACTCAAATGGTCATTCATGCCAAAAGTATCTGATGGTCGCCCTTCCTATCTTGTTGTTAATGCTGATGAAAGTGAACCCGGAACCTGTAAGGACAGGGAAATCATGCGGCACGATCCACACAAACTCTTGGAAGGTTGTCTGATTGCTGGAGTTGGGATGAGGGCTACTGCAGCTTATATATACATCAGAGGTGAGTATGTGAATGAGCGAAGGAACCTTGAAAAGGCCAGAAAAGAGGCTTATGAAGCTGGATTATTGGGCAAGAATGCATGTGGAACTGGTTATGATTTTGATGTTCACATCCACTTTGGTGCTGGAGCTTACATTTGTGGTGAAGAAACAGCTCTATTGGAAAGCCTTGAAGGGAAACAAGGGAAACCAAGATTGAAGCCTCCTTTCCCTGCTAATGCAGGTTTATATGGATGCCCTACCACTGTTACAAATGTGGAGACCGTGGCTGTTTCTCCTACTATTTTAAGGCGTGGACCCGAATGGTTTGCCAGTTTTGGGAGGAAGAACAACTCTGGTACCAAATTGTTTTGTGTATCGGGACACGTGAATAAGCCTTGCACTGTTGAAGAGGAAATGAGCATTCCACTGAAAGAGTTAATTGAAAGGCACTGTGGAGGGGTTAGAGGTGGATGGGATAACTTGCTTGCAGTAATTCCCGGAGGTTCTTCAGTTCCATTGCTTCCCAAGCATATATGTGATGATGTCCTTATGGATTATGATGCACTAAAGGCTGTCCAGTCTGGATTAGGCACTGCTGCTGTAATTGTTATGGATAAATCAACTGATGTTGTGGATGCTATTGCAAGGCTTTCTTATTTTTACAAGCATGAAAGCTGTGGACAGTGCACTCCCTGCAGAGAAGGTACAGGATGGCTTTGGATGATAATGGAAAGAATGAAAGTTGGAAATGCGAAGCTGGAAGAAATTGACATGCTACAAGAGGTTACCAAGCAGATTGAAGGGCACACCATTTGCGCCCTTGGTGATGCTGCTGCTTGGCCTGTGCAGGGTCTTATAAGGCATTTTAGGCCTGAGCTTGAAAGAAGGATCAGAGAGCATGCAGAAAGGGAGTTGATCCAGGCAGCTGCATAGGATTCTCTTTCAGGTTTATTTGAATCTTTTCCACTCTACTTTGATTAGCAAACATAAGATGAGCTTGTTCTAGTAGATTTAACTTGGCTCTTGTAGCCCAATAATCAGCATCCCAAAGGTGAAAACTGTCGTCTGATATTGATTCGCTGATGCAAGTAAACATGTAAGATCTGAATGGATATTTTAATTTAATTGATTATTTTACCTCTTTCCTGAAACGGGTTTGATTTATGAATACTGGAAGAAAAACCACCTATGGGGAGAATGGATGATGTTAGAAGCCACTTAAAATTCCCTAGCCAACTGCAATGAAGAGCGTCCTTCCTATCTCATTTAAGTCAAATTGCAGAACGTAATTTTTCTTTTCTTGCTTTTTTGGATAGGAAAGCAGGCAAGTTCATGATGCAGCTTTTCAAACTTGGAAATTCCTGCTGCAGTCGTTACTAATAAACATAAACATGTGAGAACTCACATCTATTGGAGAGGAGAACGAAACATTTCTTATAAGGGTGTGGAAACATTTCTTACAAGGGTGTGGAAACATTTCTTATAAGAGTGTGGAAACCTTTTCTTAGTAAATGCATTTTAAAACCGTGTGGCTGACAACGATACGTAACGGGCCGGACATACAATATCTACTCACGGTGGGCTTGAGCTGTTACAAAACATTCTTCGTAGTTATTTTATATTTACCCTTTTTTTGCCATGATTCTGTGGGTCGATCAAAGGACTCATTAGTGACTCGTGAGCATGAGTTCTCATTAGCTGTTGATCATTGGACGTTCAAGTAAAAAGAAGTGGCCTGGCATTGTGTGGGTCAATCAAAGGACTCGTGCAGAAATCAGGGACCCATTGCATTTTTAATGGTTTTCTTTCTAAGAATTTCATCTATCCAATGTTGTTAGACATTTTCACTTATTCTGGGTGATTCTTCTCTTCAGTTAATGATGCAAAAAAGATTGATTCAATTTTCTGCACAATTCTTTACACTCATTAGTAGAGGTGTGAACCTTGTTTTCAAGCATCATGTAAGACTTTTCTCTTTTTTTTCCCCATCTTATGAGACAACACTGAACACTTCTTATCCTATGCTATGTAGGGAATTCCAACTTTGATGGGAACTGCAAATAATGAAACTGCCCCAGATAAACGAATGCTTGGTGTGACTCGAGCGTCTCGAGGTCATGTCTGTTTGCTATTTCAAAAATGACTTATAAGTGTCTCGAAGAAACTCGTTTCTAGTTGTTGAAGCGTCTTCGAGGCTAGAATTATTATAAATCTTGTCTTTGGTGTATTTTCAATGCCTCTCTTAACACCATTTGATGGTTGATATCAATGTTTTCTTTTTTGTTGTACTCATCTGAACAAAATTTTCATCTCCCTGTGCAACATCAATAAAGGGGAAAGTTAAGCTTTAAAGACAAGTTTTTGAGATTCAACAATGGCGAACTTGCAGGGGATACTGGAGCCATGTTTAGGGCAGTTTGAGATGCTTCTAAGAAAAGTACTGTTACTTTTTGTCACGAGCACTCGCACTCGCACATTTGGAAGCTAATATGAATATAAGTCAACTATTGTTAAATTTTGATCTCAACCATGAGATAAGAAGTCAAATCTTGAATAAGGCGAAAAATGGAGATCATCCAAAATATCTTACCTGACATGATAGAGATGTTATAGACGTTAATTGTCGTATTGGTCGAAGGTTTTAATATTTTATATAAGTGGATAAAAAAGATTAGAACATGTTTTATACTATAGTCCGACATGCAAGCTATGTAGTCTTGAAAAGGGTGTTCAAACATACATAGCGGCCAACTTTTATGCTGCTTAGTTCGATCAATTACCCTGAAGTTGAATCAAAACTTGAGCATCACATTTTACTAAAAATTTTAATGATTCTTTGGGATTGATAAGAGTTAAAATTTCTATGAAAATCTATAAATAATAGTCAATATCTTATTACAATAATTCGAACAAACTCCTAAAAAATAGAGGTAAATTTAACATTTTAAATTATAATAATAAAATTTATAAAAATTTATAATAATAAAATTTATAAAAAAATAAGTGAACGTAAAAAAAAAAAAAAAAAAAAAAAAAAAAAAAAAAAAAAAAAAAAAAA